>NC_137424.1:70008028-70120528 GCF_964374335.1 Astatotilapia calliptera
GTATCTGGAAGTCCCACAGGATCTTAGCTCGGTCAATCTCTACCACCCTTGGGGGCATCTCCCATTTTGACCTCGGGACTTCCAGGTTATACTCGGCACAGATGTTCCTGTACACTATGCTGGCCACTTGGTTATGGCGTTCCATGTATGCCTTGCCTGCTAGCATCTTGCACCCTGCTGTTATGTGCTGGATTGTCTCTGGGGCATCTTTACACAGCCTGCACCTGGGGTCTTGCCTGGTGTGATAGACCCCAGCCTCTATGGATCTTGTACTCAGAGCTTGTTCTTGTGCTGCCATGATTAGTGCCTCTGTGTTGTCTTTCAGTCCAGCTTTGTCCAGCCACTGGTAGGATTTCTGGATATCAGCCACCTCCTCTATCTGCCGGTGGTACATACCGTGCAGGGGCCTGTCCTTCCATGATGGTTCCTCGTCTCCCTCCTCTTTCTTGGGTTTCTGCTGCCTGAGGTATTCACTGAGCACTCGGTCAGTTGGGGCCATCTTCCCAATGTATTCTTGGATGTTCGTTGTCTCATCCTGGACTGTGGTGCTGACACTCACCAGTCCCCGGCCCCCTTCCTTGCGCTTAGCGTACAGCCTCAGGGTGCTGGACTTGGGGTGAAACCCTCCATGCATGGTAAGGAGCTTTCTTGTCTTGATGTCAGTGGCTTCTATCTCCTCCTTTGGCCAGCCTATTACCCCAGCAGGGTACCTGATCACGGGCAGGACGTACGTGTTGATGGCCCGGATCTTGTTCTTACCATTCAGCTGACTCCTCAGGACTTGCCTGACCCTCTGCAGGTACTTGGTGGTTGCAGCCTTTCTAGCGGCCTCTTCATGGTTCCCATTTGCCTGCGGGATCCCCAGGTACTTGTAACTGTCCTCTATGTCTGCAATGTTGCCTTCTGGTAGTTCAATCCCCTCAGTTCTGACTACCTTGCCTCTCTTTGTTACCATCCGACTACACTTCTCCAGTCCGAACGACATTCCAATGTCATTGCTGTATAGCCTGGTAGTGTGGATCAGTGAATCGATGTCTCGTTCACTCTTGGCATACAGCTTGATGTCATCCATGTACAGGAGGTGGCTGACAACTGCTCCGTTCCGTAGTCGGTATCCGTAGCCAGTCTTGTTAATGATCTCACTGAGGGGGTTCAGGCCTATGCAGAACAGCAGTGGGGACAGAGCATCTCCTTGGTAGATCCTGCACTTGATGGTGACTTGTGCTATGGGCTTGGAGTTGGCCTCTAGTGTTGTACGCCACATCCCCATTGAGTTCCTGATGAAGGCTCTTAGGGTCCCATTGATCTTGTACAATTCTAGGCATTCCAGTATCCAGCTGTGGGGCATTGAGTCATAGGCCTTCTTGTAATCAATCCAGGCAGTGCACAGGTTGGTCAGTCTGGTCTTGCAGTCTCGGCTGACTGTTCTGTCTACCAGTAGCTGGTGTTTTGCGCCTCTGGTATTCTTGCCAATTCCTTTCTGTGTCCCACTCATGTATTGACCCATGTGCCTGTTCATCTTAGCCGATATGATGCCTGACAGGAGCTTCCATGTAGTACTGAGGCAGGTTATTGGTCGGTAGTTGGAGGGGACCGGTCCCTTCTTGGGGTCCTTGGGGATCAGGACCGTCCGACCTTCGGTTAGCCATTCCGGGTGTCTCTCGTTAACTAGCAGCTGGTTCATTTGTGCTGCCAGACGCTCGTGGAGTGCAGTCAGCTTCTTTAGCCAGTAGGCGTGAACCATGTCGGGCCCTGGTGCTGTCCAACTCTTCATACTGGAGACCCTTTCTTGGATATCTGCCACTGTGATGGTTACTGGACCCTGTTCAGGGAGGTCGCTGTGGTCTGCCCTCAGATCCACTAGCCACTGAGCATTGCCGTTATGGGTTGCGTCCTTCTCCCATATGCTCTTCCAGTATTGCTCCGTCTCCAGCCTTGGTGGTGCTGTTCTCTTATTATTGTTCCCTTGCCACTGAGAGTACACCTTTGCTGGTTCTGTGGAGAACAGCTGGTTTATTCTCCTGCCTTCTATCTCTCTGGTGTACCTCCTCAAGCGGCTGGCCAAGGCTGTGAGTCTTTGCTTGGCAGTTTCCAAGGCCTCAGGTATGGACAGCTTGCTGTATTTCTTATGCACCTTCTTGGTCGCACCTTTCTGCAACTCCGTTAGTTGGCTAACCTCCCTCCGTGCTACTTTGATCTTGCACTCTAGCCTCCTTCTCCATGGAGGGTACTGCCCCTTGTGGCTGTTCAACTTGTAGCCAAGCATCTCACTGATCACTGCTGCCGTATTGTAGATCAGCTTGTTAGTGTCGGTAATCGTGGTTGTAGGTATTGTCCGTAGTGCTGCATTAACATCATCTAGCAGACCTTCTGAGGGTACTTCACGTAATCTTGGTAACCGGCTACGGGGGATCCAGGTTTCAAGCTTGGCCATTATCCTATTTTTCAGGTCAGTTCCTCTCGCACTCAACGATCCTTCTCCTATCGCACTTGGGGCTATGTACCCAATCTCGAGTGGGGGTGATGATATCTCCCCCTTGACCTGGCGTCCTGACTCCTCCTTGCCGTAGCATTTGTGTTGTACCTCGTCAATCTCTAGCTGTGAGAGCAGTCCCTTCTTTCGAATGTTGGAACACTGAGCTACTAGTTGTTTCGCCGTCATTGTGGATGTTGGGTATCGAAGAATCCATAGGTCCGTCATCCTATTCATGTAGCCCCTTCCGCCGGGGTTACTTGCGTAGTAGCATTCCAACAACGCCCTGTTTTCGTCTCTTGCCCACCGATGCCTTCTTGTTCCAGTAGCCCACTTTTCGTCAGGGTGCCCTGGTTCCTCAACACCTGACGCGGACCTTGTTGATCCGGGCGACGTCCGAGCCGGCATGCCTTCATATTTATCTGTCTCGCTCATGTCTGCGGTAGGCTCGCTCAGCATAGGAGGTCTAGCCTTAGGACCCTTACTGGATACAGACGCCCCCAGGCAGGAATCGAACTTGATCCTGGGTTCCAAAGGCGTGTAGTCTAACCACTACGCTATCCAGCTGCTTTTATTTATTTATTTATTTATTTATTTATATATATATATATATATATATATATATTACTGAAAATAGTAACGCCGTTATCTTTTTACTCAGAAGATGAACCATCTATGCCACAAACTATTCCTGCGATTAATTCCTGCAAGTAGCCCATTACATAGGCGCACATCTTGCTATAGTACAGGTAAAGTAATATTAAATATTTTATATCGATTATTTTTCAATGAAAACAAACAGTATAAATGGTAGATGGCCTGTATTTGTATAGTGCTTTACTAGTCCCTAAGGACCCCAAAGCGCTTTACACAACCAGTCATCCACCCATTCACACACTGGTGATGGCAAGCTACATTGTAGCCACAGCCACCCTGGGGCACATTGACAGAGGCGAGGCTGCCGGACTCTGGCGCCACAAGGCCCTCTGACCACCACCAGTAGGCAATGTGTGAAGTGTCTCGCCCAAGGACACAACGACCGAGACTGTCCAAGCCGGGGCTTGAACCAGCAACCTTCCGATTACAAGGCGAACTCCCAACTCTTGAGCCACGATCGCCCCATGACTGCTATGACACATTGTAATAATTTTACTACTGTAATTTTACTGGTGAACATCGTCTCAATTGTGGTGTTGCATTAGTGATCCGGCAGTGTATTTTTTCCAGTGCCGTGTTATGTTACAGTTCAGAGAAGGGTGTGGCACATGTACTTTGTTTAATGGGAATGCAGTTTTGTAATTTTGCAGTATTTGGAAAATACTGCAAAATTTGGAAAAAGAAGTACAGTCCATCTGGAAAGGCATTCAGAAAACAAACATTTTCTTATGTTACAGTCTTATTCCAAGATGAATTAAATTCATTTTCATCTCTACACCCAACACACGACAATGGCAAAGAAATGATTGAAAATGTTGCAATTTTATTACAAAAATAAAATATTGTAAAATTCTGCACATTTTATACTGTGCTTTACTACTGCCATATATGAGCTACTGTGTAGAGGTCTGGGGAAGCACACTCAAAAGAAACACACAAACAATAACTATAATACAGAAAAGGGCCATTAGATTAATAAATAATGTGGGGTACAGGGACCATACAAATGCACTCTTTGTCAAAATGCAAGCTATTAAATTCCAAGACTTGGTGAAACTTAAAACAGCGCAAATAATGTATAAAGTAAGAAATAAACTGCTTCCAAAAGAAATCTGTAAATTGTTCATAGAAAGAGAAGGTGGGTATAACTTAAGAGGGAAATGGAATTTAAAAATACAAAGTGCTAGAACAACTTTAAGAACGATGTCTATCTCAATTGCAGGAGTTAAATTATGGTTATATTATATTATATTATTATATTATAGTCTAACAGAAGAAATAAAAGACAGTAAAAACATAAAACAGTTTAAAGTAAAATATAAAAACCTAATTTTAAATAAGTATAACAATGAAGAAAACGGGGTTAACCCAGGACGGTAATGTTGCTGGTAATGGTGTTGTGGTTCTTTTTTGGTTTTTTTGTTTTGTTTTGTTTGTTTTTCCATAACTTGTGTATCTGCAAATATACACCTTCTGTATTTTTCATGTGAAAGAAACTATACTGTGGTGGGGCTTGCTAATTTCTTGTTTTTGAATAATGTATGTTTTGTTTTGTTTTGCTTTACTTTTGTTTCATATGTTGTTTGTTTAATTTAAGACTAAAAAAAATAATTAAATGAATGAGAGGTAAAACTTGAGGGTGTAGGGACAAATAAGTAAATACTTCTGCCAATTCCTTTTCAAACAAATAATGGAATGATATTTTGTAATGATTGTGAAGGCACGTTTGAAATGTTTGAAATAAAAATGAACTGAACTGAAATTGTCACGGCGACGGATGGCCGGTACTGAATAGGACCCAGGTGCAGGAACCCAGAGCGGAGACGGTAGATGATTTAATAGTTTATTACGGTTAAGTGCAAGGGGAACAGAAAAAAAAGGGAAACGTGGCAAAGACAGAAAATGACGAGACGTGGAGCCTTGGTGTGGCGTGCCCAGGGGAACGTGGCTAGGGCGAGGGAACGAGGCCTGAGAAGTGGAACGGAGCTGAGTGGGGAACAGTCACACTGAGGGGAGAGGATATAGAAGTTAGGCAGGTAGTGAAGGCAGCTCAGAAGTGGCCAGTATAAGAGCAGCAATTCTTACTTTGCAGTTGGGGACCTGGAGTGTTTGAGAGGGGGATGATGAAGATCCAGGGGAGGCTGAGTGGCGTGGAAAGGCTGACCTGAGATCCGGGGCTCCAGATGGAGTGTGATGGCAGGAGGGCAGGCAGGTGAGGCACAGAGGGATTTCCAAAATGATCACTAGGTATTCCGAGTCCGGAGGTGGAGTGAGCCAGGGTGGGTACAGCGACTGTAGCACAAAAGAGTCTTAGTTAGTAAGATGACGCACAGCGAGAACTTGAAACACAAGACCTGTTACCAACATGGGTTGATGACGAACTGGCAGTGAGTGAACATCGATGTGTGGTTTAAATCCCTCTGGCTTGATAGCCTGCAATAGGCTCCAGGTGTGCAGGAGCTGGAGTTGGCCCTGCCCAGGGGCGGATCCCAGGTCAGTTCAGGAGCCTAATGGAAACTCCAGCCACCCACCGTAGACCATGACAGAAATAAGAGTGTGAGTGAAATGCAGGCATCTTAAAATGTTTAATAAAGGAACTTTTGTTGTGAGAAATGTAAAAGCTGTTTTAGCAGCTCTTCTCTCTTTGTTTGGCTGGAGTCAGAGTATTTCTTTAACAGGAGGACACTCTTTACACTCAACTCAGCGCAGACACACCGAGGAACCAGGACGGATATAAAAACCAGGAAAAAGAGTTTCAGTGAATGTGGTGTTGAAGGTGTGGAGGTGGATCAAAGTGTCAGAGGAGACTGTAAAAGGACAAAGTGCCAGCAGGAGAGTCCACATACACTGCTACTCTGTTAGAGACAGAGGAGGAGGAGATGGGGGTGGACGCGAATTCGGTATCGTGGCAGACACAAACAGGACCATCATTAGTGCAGTACATCCTCCAGGATTTATCATTTTGTCCAAACATACAGTCATTACTGCCTCCTTTCCTTTTGATGCTTCTATAACTCACTGATATATTAACGTCTCCTCTCCACTCGACCTCCCAATAACAGCGACCAGTCAGACCATTTTTACACAGCAGCTGTCTCCAGTGATCAAATCTGTCTGGATGATCCGGATATGACTGAACCTCCTTCACATGTGTCACCTTTCTATTGTTGTCAGACAGCTGGAGGTTTGTGTGTACTGTGTTTGTGTCGATTGTGAGTTGACAGGAATCTGATGGAGAGAACAAACACAATCCAGCTGCAGTTATTGATCCATCATCTGTTCATTGATTGACACTTTGATGATGACTCCTGACATCAGAGATGTAAATGAGCGATGTGACAGTTTGAAGATGGTTGAATGTGTGCTGCTTTGTTTTTATGAATCACATTAAAAACACACTTACACTTCCTCAGACCTCCACGTCTCAACCATCGGTCTCCAGCAGGCTCCACCCTGAAAGGAGGAGGAGGGTCAGACCAGCACAGTCTCTTTCAGCATGCACACATAGACATTACACAAACTCATACACAAACTATTAGACACTGATAAAGGAACAGTCCAAGATTTTCACAAATACACTTCAATCCATAAGTGGATCAAACTGCTGATGATTTAGACTAATCCTGGATCTGTCAGTACACACTGTATTGAATGAAATATGACTGATTCAAACTGTGACCTTCATTATTTTTATATTCCTGTTTATATTCTGTTTAGCTGGAAAGGACACCTCCCTGCCATTGCAAATATTTGTGAAAGTTGCTAAAATGCTAAAAAAAAAAATGCAAAACTTAGCACTTTACGTTACACATAACATCGTTAAATGTCGCCCTTTCTATCTCTCTCGGGAATTCACTGCGGTCATTGCCTACACTGTTTATATTCCGACTTATTCCGACACACTGCCTTATGTGCCTTATGTGAGCTACATGGGGCTGCCTGCTTACAAACAAAGGCTAAAGCAGCAACCACCAATCAGGAGGGAGGTCGCTCGCTGGACGGACCAATCAGTGACCGCGCTGCAGGACGCACTGGATGACGTACTGGATGACGCAGACTGGGGTCGTGTCCAAATTCATGGGCTGCATCCTCCTGAGGCCGCATTTGTAGACCGATTACGTCACAGCGACGCGCCGAAGGCTGTCCAAATTCGTAGAGTCCTCCGAATGCAGCCGACAAATGCGTCCTCCTTTTCCCCGAATTTGAAGGATAGGTCGGGTGTGTCCTTCGTGGCCTACCATATCCCAGAATTCATAGCGCGGCCCAGCCAAACTCCAGTTTCCAACAATGGCGGCCGCTACTAAGTTTTAAAATTACTCATACTAATCTTTCTGAGTCACAAAATAAACTTTTAACATATTTTCAGGCGAGAAAGTAGCTGTGTAAACATCAAATATCTGCTCGGTTTATCAAGATATCGCATATTTTCAAAAGTGCTTCGACGTTTTCGGAGACGTCTGCTACCCACCAGCTCGATAGCTAGCCGGGAGCTCGAGGGTTACTGATGCGGCTGAGAACGGCACAACTCCCGGCACATCATTTTCAGATCACCGCGGACTTTCGCTGCTCGGGTTAAACGTAATATATAAGTCACTTAGACAACCTAAAAATTTTATTGTTGGGCTTTTTTCAGTGTTGTTTGTTCGTGAGTAAATCGGTTTGGCTGAGATTAAAGTTATTAGATTAGATTAGATAAAATAAAACTTTATTAATCCCCCGGGTGGGTTCCTTTTTGGTTTTTACACAGCTGACTAAACGTCAAACAGAAAACTGATTAAACAGAAGTATGAGACAGTTGAGAATTTACGCCAGTGTCCTGTTATATTTTAGATAGCAAGGAGCAGACGGCTGAGTTTATTAAACTCCACCGAGACAGCGGTGACGCTAATCTGAAGGCTAGACCGTCCAATTTCACGGCCGTTTACTTCCGGCCTACCCGACCTTCTGAGGACCCAGCCCACGTAGACCGCGAAGGCCGGGTCCTCAGGAGGATGCAGCCCATGAATTTGGACACGACCTGGGACATGTTTCAGCGCAGCTCTAATGACATCAACATGTTTACGGAAGTGGTTGGGGGATTTATCGGGAAACTAGCGGACAACACAGGAGAAAGATCTATCATCCGAACGTTTCCCAACCAGAAGCCGTGGGTGGATAAAAACATCCGCAACGCTCTGAGATCACGCAGCGCTGCCTACAATGAAGGGCTCGTCTCCGGTAATATGGACCTATACAAGGCTGCAGTTTTATGCTCGCTTCGACGCCGCAGCAATTAAAACAACAAACGGCTGCACGTCAATGCATTCATCATCACAGAGCATGCCGGGAGGAACACCTTCAGGAGGGTTAACACCAGGAAGGCAGCAGGACCAGATGCAATCCCTGGCCGGGTCCTTAGAGCCTGCGCTGACCAGCTGGCACCGGTGTTCATGGAGATCTTCAACCTCTCCCTGGCCCAAGCTGTGGTTCCCACGTGCTTCAAACAGTCCATATTTGTCCCTGTTCCAAAGAAACAACAGCCCGCTTGCCACAATGACTACCGTCCAGTAGTACTGACTTCAATTGTAATGAAGTGTTTTGAAAGACTGATGAGAGATCACATCACTTCTTCACTTCCTGCCACCATCGACTCACTTCAGCTTGCTTACCGGACTAATCGTTCCACAGACGATGCCATATCTCACCTGCTCCACACATCCCTGAGTCACCTGGACACTGGCAGAGGGAATTATGTCAGGATGCTGTTCGTGGACTACAGTTCAGCATTCAACACAATAATTCCCTCTAAGCTTTTCACCAAGTTGACGGATCTAGGACTCAGCTCATCACTGTGTCAGTGGATCCTCAACTTCCTCACAGACAGACCCCAATCAGTGAGGGTGGGAAAACAAGTCTCCCCCTCCATCTCACTCAGCACTGGAGTGCCTCAGGGCTGTGTTTTAAGCCCCCTGCTGTACTCACTGTACACTTATGACTGTGTAGCCACATCAGACACCACCTCCATTGTCAAGTTTGCTGACGACACTGTTGTTGTGGGCCTGATCTCCGACAACATCGAGACGGCCTACCTGGAGGAGATTAGGAACCTGGAGACCTGGTGCCAGGAGAATAACCTCCTCCTAAACGTCAGTAAGACTAAGGAGCTGATCGTGGACTTCACTACAAAGCAGGCGAGGAATTACAAACCCCTCATCATCAGTGGCACGCCAGTGGAGAGAGTAGACAGTTTCCGATACCTGGGTGTCCAGATCACTCAGAACCTGTCATGGTCCTGTCACATCAACACCCTGGTTAAGAGAGCCCGTCAGCGTCTCTTCTTCCTCAGAAGACTTAGAGACTTCCATCTGCCACTGAGGGTGCTCAACTTTTACTCCTGAACCATCAATAGCGTCCTGACGGGAAACATCTGCACCTGGTTTGGGAACAGCACCAAGCAGGACAGACGAGATGTGCAAAGAGTGGTGTGCTCGGCCGAACACATCATTCAATCAGGGCTCCCTGAACTGCTGTCCATCTACACCAAGCGGTGCAAGACCAAAGCTAGGAAGATTATGATGGACCTCTCCCATCCCAACAATGGACTCTTCTCACTGTTGAGGTCTGGGAAGCGCTTCCGCTCCCTTAAGGCCAAAATAGAGAGAATGAGGAGGAGCTTCTTTCCCCAGGCTATTCGGGCCCTGAACCAGGTGTAGGACTGGACTCTCCCACACACATCACATCACCAAACTCACTCTGGTTTTTCTTCATGCACACTTCCTATAATTTATAATCTCTTACTGCAATTTGCACATTTTTACTGTAAATCTGTAAAAAGTTAAATCTGTAAATTTTTTAAATAACCTGTAAATTGTAAATACTGTAAAACCACTGTCATTTAACCCTTTAAGACCTACGATAGAACCATTTCCACCAGATCTTATATTATATTTTTACATGCTGTAGTGCCATTTTTGGGAGCATTTCAATTCAATTCAATTCAATTCAATTTTATTTATATAGCGCCAAATCACAACAAAAGTCGCCTCAAGGCGCTTCATAGATACAGAGAAAAACCCAACAATCATATGACCCCCTATGAGCAAGCACTTTGGCAACAGTGGGAAGGAAAAACTCCCTTTTAACAGGAAGAAACCTCCGGCAGAACCAGGCTCAGGGAGGGGCGGCCATCTGCTGCGACCGGTTGGGGTGAGAGAAGGAAGACAGGATAAAAGACATGCTGTGGAAGAGAGACAGAGGTTAATAACAGATATGATTCAATGCAGAGAGGTCTATTATGGTAAATGGTAAATGGCCTGCATTTGTATAGCGCTTTTCTAGTCCATAGGACCCCAAAGCGCTTTACACTACATTCAGTCATTCACCCATTCACACACACATTCACACACTGGCGATAGCAAGCTACATTGTAGCCACAGCTGCCCTGGGGCGCACTGACAGAGGCGAGGCTGCCGGACACAGGCGCCACCGGGCCCTCTGACCACCACCAGTAGGCAAACACGGGGTTAGTATCTTGCCCAAGGACATTTGGTATTAATACATAGTGAGTGAGAAAGGTGACTGGAAAGGAAAAACTCAATGCATCATGGGAATCCCCCGGCAGCCTACATCTATTGCAGCATAACTAAGGGAGGATTCAGGGTCACCTGGTCCAGCCCTAACTATATGCTTTAGCAAAAAGGAAAGTTTTAAGCCTAATCTTAAAAGTAGAGATAGTGTCTGTCTCCCGAATCCAAACTGGAAGCTGGTTCCACAGAAGAGGGGCCTGAAAACTGAAGGCTCTCCCTCCCATTCTACTTTTAAATACTCTAGGAACAACAAGTAGGCCTGCAGAGCGAGAGCGAAGTGCTCTAATAGGGTGATATGGTACTATAAGGTCATTAAGATAAGATGGGGCCTGATTATTTAAGACTTTGTATGTGAGGAGCAGGATTTTGAATTCAATTCTGGACTTAACAGGAAGCCAATGAAGGGAAGCCAAAACAGGAGAAATATGCTCTCTCTTTCTAGTCCCTGTCAGGACTCTTGCTGCAGCATTTTGGATTAGCTGAAGGCTTTTCAGCGAGTTTTTTGGACATCCTGATAATAATGAATTACAGTAGTCCAGCCTGGAAGTAATAAATGCATGAACTAGTTTTTCAGCGTCACTCTGAGACAGGATATTTCTAATTTTAGAGATGTTGCGCAAATGGAAGAAAGCAGTCTTACATATTTGTTTAATATGTGCGTTGAAGGACATGTCCTGGTCAAAAATGACTCCAAGGTTCCTCACAGCGTTACTGGAGGCCAAAGTAATGCCATCCAGGGTAAGAATCTGGTTAGATACCATATTTCTAAGATTTTCAGGGCCGAGTACAATAACCTCAGTTTTATCTGAATTAAGAAGCAGAAAGTTAGCGGCCATCCAGGTCTTTATGTCTTTAAGACATTCCTGCAGTTTAACTAATTGGTGTGTGTTATCTGGCTTCATGGACAGATAGAGCTGGGTGTCATCTGCATAGCAGTGAAAATGTATGCTATGTCTTCTAATGATGCTGCCTGAGGGAAGCATGTATAATGTAAACAGAATTGGTCCTAGCACTGAACCCTGTGGAACTCCATAATTAACCTCAGTGTGTGAAGAGGACTCTTCATTTACATGCACAAATTGGAGTCTATTAGATAGATATGATACAAACCACTGCAGCGCAGTACCTGTAATACCTACATCATGTTCTAATCGCTCTAATAGGATATTATGGTCGACAGTATCGAATGCTGCGCTAAGGTCTAGCAGGACAAGCACAGAGATGAGTCCACTGTCAGAGGCCATAAGAAGATCATTTGTAACCTTCACTAAAGCTGTTTCTGTGCTGTGATGAGCTCTGAAACCTGACTGAAACTCTTCAAATAAACCATTCCTCTGCAGATGATCTGTTAGCTGTTTGACAACTACTCTTTCAAGGATTTTTGATATGAAAGGAAGGTTGGAGATTGGCCTATAATTAGCTAAGACTGCTGGGTCTAGAGATGGCTTTTTGAGTAAAGGTTTAACTACAGCCAGCTTGAAGGCCTGTGGTACATAGCCGATCATTAGAGATAGGTTGATCATATTTAAGATCGAAGAATTAATTAATGGCAGGACTTCTTTGAGCAGTTTTGTAGGAATGGGGTCTAAAAGACACGTTGATGGTTTGGAGGAAGTAATTATTGAAGTTAACTCAGAAAGATCAATTGGAGAAAAAGAGTCTAACTTAACATCAATGGTACTAAGAGTAGCTGTAGATAATGTTACATCTGTGGGATGATTACTGGTAATTTTTTCTCTAATGATAAAAATTTTATTTGTGAAGAAGTTCATGAAGTCATTACTAGTTAACGTTAAAGGGATGGTTGGCTCAAAAGAGCTCTGACTTTTTGTCAGCCTGGCTAAAGTGCTGAAGAGAAACCTGGGGTTGTTCTTATTTTCTTCAATCAGTGATGAATAGTAAGATGTTCTGGCTTTGCGGAGGGCTTTCTTATAAAGCAGCAAACTATTTCTCCAGGCTAAATTTCAAGTTGCTATACATCAATACAACCATTATAACCCAGATTTTAATAATATGTGTGCATTAAGTGCATAGTAACTACTTAAATTGCAAAAAAGTGCAATAAACTACAAAAAAAAAATTGAAAATCATTTTTGTTTTTTTAACATATATTTCTAGTTAGAGAAATTTAAGAGGGTTATCCCTCAAAACTGTAAATACAAAAAAGTTGCACAAAGTAGTTTCCCACCACAAGAAATTTATTTTGAGTGTTTTCATAGTTTTATTTTTGAAATACACCAATTTTATATACTGCAAAAAAAATGAAAATAAATATTGTAATGCAAATTTGGGAAAAAACGGCATATGCATCAAAATAAACTATTTCCAGCAGTGCAATATGAGTCCTAAGCATCCCAGAAATGATACAGAAAGTCATAAAGTCACAGATAACTTTTAAAAACACGAGTATAGGCTTATGAGGCCCTGAAGTTAAAAAAACCCTACATTTCCGTGAAAATGACCGTCACTTCCGGTTTCGGGCAGGTAATGGCGGACATGCGATAGTTTGCGCTGACGTCTATTCCAACGTAGGAAGTGTTACGAACAGCTGATCGGATCGGCAAAGCCTGCTTCTGGAATATTATGTTTTTGTTACTGCAAGCGCTTTTTATGCAGTTTTTGCAAAGTTATATGTGGAAGGAAATCGTGACCGAGGACAAGCTGATGGCATAAGATGTAAGTACAACTCCTCCGGTTTCATATGCAAAAAAAATTATTGCGCTAGCTCACGTGGTTGCAGTGCTACCAGGATTTAAAAATAGTTACGCAAAACGGAGCGTGCCCGCTCTGACCGGTTTTAAAGGGCTGGGGTCCAGGGTATAATTGGCTATTTTTGACTACTTTTGATTTTACCTCTATATTTCACCTTTAAAATGTTTTTCTTGCCTTGTTTGGTATCATTATTTTCAGCACAACCTCAAATACCTGAAATTCGAGTCATTTTTTAATTTTGGTATACTATATTAGCACAGTTGATCTAAATTCAGACAAAAAATTCAAAACCCGAGTAGAAAAAAGTTATATTTTTTACTGTAAAACCCACAAACATGTTTAATGAATCATTTTCATAACTTGAAGTAGAAATTGTACATTTCTAAAAATTATGCACAAGTTTTGCAAAAAACAAAGTTATATGGTACTATTTACCTAAAAATGCAGCCAAGGCCACAGGCGTTTTTTTTATATAACCATTTAAATCTATTTACAGAACAATCAGGTGTGCTGCATCAAATAAGAAGGCACACAAATCATTTGTGCCAGTCCAAAAAATGTAGTTTGTGTTCAGTATAAGACAGAGGAGAACACCACAGGCCTAAACCCTGGAGGTCTGACAGCAGGAGGTGCATCAGTCCAGTTTTCAATGCGGGAACAGCGTTTACACTGGAATCTGCCTTTGACAGCTTTATTTGGAGAAAATGTGAAATTCAGCAGTCTAACTGACACACAATACAAAACAATAACTACACAACACACTAACTCCAGCCTCCAAACACGCTAAACGTCACTAATGTCTCACGTATGAAAACTCACTCTCTCTCTGTCTTTCGCTCGCCCGCTTTCTGTCGTGGGTGTCACTCCTAAAAACTTCCCCTTCTCCCTAAACAACCAAATGTCACATGTTGCCATATCATTTTTTTTTGATTGGCTGACATGGTAAACTCTAACACCAATAGGGTAGGGGTGTTAAGTGGAGTGTTTGCTAGCACTGTCTGTAGAAAACGCTGTTTTTACCATTCTTCCCGCTGTAAACACCACTGTTTTGTTCAGAAAAAAACATCGCGTGTATTTTTTATCATAACTCTGGTTTTACGTGGCCCATCGACACAATTCAAAAACTGGTATATAGTTTGAAGTCTGCACTTTCGACCCAAATTGAAATGGAGACTGACTTACTGTAGCTGTGTCATCTTAAATTGGTCATGTGATTTTGACACGCCGGCGCATCCGGCGACACCAGAGGGTTAAAATGCACAGTAGAAAAGCACTGAGCAGCACATTTTCACCACACATGAGTGGAAAGAGAGAGGCATGGGGGTCTCCACACCCCTGTTCTCTTTTCGCCATTGGGGCCGGGGCACCGGTAGGAGGTTGGGCCATCTAGTTAGGGTCTGGGATGCTGGGCCTCCCTGCTGCTGCAGGACGGGGGATGGTCTGATTGTCCCCACCCCAGGGTAAAGGGTAATATTCTCCTGGGTCTTGGGGCAGATTGCCCCTCTGGGGATGATGGTACCTGGTATAGCTGACTGGGGTCAGCTGGTGGGTAACAGGCATCTCCGAAAATGTTAGAGTACTTTTGCATATATGTGATGTGTTGATAAATCGAGCAGATATTTGAAGTTTACACAGCAACATTCTCGCCTGAAAATATCTTAAAAGTTTAGGTCTGCAGATGTCTGTGCAAGAGCAAATGCCAACAACTCAGCAAGGGGGGCTGTTATTGTGTGTGTATATGGATAATTGCAAACACTGAAATACATTTCTTGCACGCAGAAATGAATTTTGTCTGCTCAATTCAATTCAGTTCAATTCAATTCAATTTTATTTACGTAGCGCCAAATCACAACAACAGTCGCCTCAAGGCCAATTAAACTTTTGTTCACTCAAAATAATTTTCTCCTCAACATAGAAAGGAAATATTTCCAGCTCTTCCTCCTCTATCAGACATTCTCTCCATACCTGAGAGAAGCCAGTCTCCAGCGTGGATCCTTCTGTCCAGCCAACAGCAACCTCTTTCCTGAGTCTCCTGGATGATTGTAGCTCAGGTCCAGCTCTCTCAGATGGGAGGGGTTGGAGCTCAGAGCTGAGGCCATATAAGTACAGCCTTCCTCTGTGATCAGACAGCCTGACAGACTGCAGGCACAAAAAAAGAAAATAAATCCAGCTGTGAATGCTGCTGGTAGCAGGCACATGGGGGGAGGGGGCTAGTACATACTGCTAGTGACATATTAAAAATTAAATTTGCAGGTAATTAAAGAGAAAAGCACATGTAGATTAATTTAATGTAATCAATTTTTAATTTGCAACTAGAAAAGTTACATTTCCTGCAAAAATGCAGTGTGAATGCTGTGTAGTGGAAATCGTCTTCCAAAAACAGATGAAGAAGTATCTGCTGAAAGGAGGTATAGAAGCTAAACTGAGAGCGAGAAAGTTTGCAGTTCACACAATTGGCATTTTACATAGATGCTCCGTATCTCATTGTACAACTGTATAGTGACAGTAAACCCATTCTATTCCATTCTATTTATTAATTTATTTTGTTTGTTTAGTTTTCCAAAGTTATTTTTGTATTATTTATTTATTTGTTTATTTATTTATTTTAATTTAAGAAAGTCAAAAAGGATGGATGCGGAAATGTTTAAAATTCTCATCATGTATTCTGCCTAAAACAAACAATTTCATCAGGGAGTAAGGGTTAACATGAATAAATCAAACTCCAATATATATACATATTCTGTAAATAGGTACAGAATACAGAAAATGAACCAAACTGGAAAGTTTTGTTGATGGAATTAAATAGTTTTGAAATATTGGAGAAGATAAAAGTATAATTTGGGGAAACTATGCTAGGGACTTCCTTTTAGCCTTTGCTGTAATGTCATAGTGTACCTTCCTTTCATTTTTCTAGGTTTATTGCATAACTTTTGAGTCACTGGTGATGTCCCATGTTTAACTTTTAGACTTGGACTTCCCGTTAAATAAAAGGTCCATTTGCTTCCGCTTATCCTTTTCAGGATCACTGCCATAGGGCAGGGTACACCCTTGACAGGTCTATCTCAGGGCTTACACATAGAGACAAACAACCATTTGCACTCAAAATTCACACCTGTGGCCCATTTAGAATGACCAATTAACCCCACTAACTGCATGTCTTTGGACTGTGGGATGAAGCCCGTAGTACCCGGAAAGAACAATGGAAGCACAGGCAGAACATTCAAACTCCACACAGAAAAGACCCGGTGAGGTGATGGAATTGATCTCAGGACCCGCTAACCACTGTGCCCATGCTGCTGTAAATAAAAGGTTTTAAGTACATTCACTGTAATTCTGTATGAAACACTTTTTACCAATGAAAAGAAACTATGTTATGAATCCAAAATACCTGAAATGTCTCAACAGACCATTGCTTAACCCTTTAAGACCTACCAAAGAACCAAGTCCGCCAGAGCTTATATTATATTTTTACATGCTGTGGAGCCATTTTTGGGAGCATTTCAAGTGGCTATACATCAATACAACCATTATAGCCCAGATTTTAATAATATGTATTCATTAAGTGCATAGTAATTACATAAATTGCAAAAAAGTGCAATAAACTACAAAAAAATTGAAAATCGTTTTTGCTTTTTTAACATATATTTGTAGTTAGAGAAATTTAAGAGGCTTATCCCTCAAAACTGTAAATACAAAAAAGTTGCACAAAATAGTTTCCCACCACAGGAAATTTATTTTGAGTGTCTTCATAGTTTTATTTTTGAAATACACCAATTTTTATACACTGCAGGAAAAACGAAAATAAATATTATACTGCAAATTTGCAAAAAAGCAGCATATGCATCAAAATAAACTATTTCCAGCAGTGCAATATGAGTCCTAAGCATCCCAGAAACAACACAGAAAGTCATAAAGTCAAAGATAACTTTTAAAAAGAGCAGTATAGGACCTGAGGCCCTGATGGTAAAAAAAGACTACATTTCCGCGAAAATGACGTCGCTTCCGGTTTCGGGCAGGTAATGGCGGAAATGCAAAAGTTCGCGCTGACGTCTATTCCAACGTAGGAAGTGTTATGAACAGCTGATCGGATCGGCAAAACGTGTTTCTGGAACATTATGTTTTTGTTCCTGCAAGCGCTTTTTATGCAGTTTTTGCAAAGCTTTATGTGGAAGGAAACCGTGACCTAGGACAAGCTGATGGCATAAGATGTAAGTACAACTCCTCCGGTTTCATATGCAAAAAAAATTTTTGCGCTAGCTTACGTGGTTGCAGAGCTACCGGGATTTAAAAATAGTTACGCAAAACAGAGCGTGCCCGCTCCGATCGGCACTAAAGGGTTAAAAAGCATGTTATACACACAGGTTAATGCTCAATTATTATTTTAACAATGATATGAAAATGTACAAATACAAAAACAATTCAGAGACTAATACACCTGAATATGAATAAAATGTCAATCTAGAATTAAACAATATTTTCTTTCAGCAACAGTATAATCCAGATTATGAATATTTTATTACCAACCCCCTTATAGTCCCACGTATTAGATATTTTGTCCTCTGCATTTAACCCATTCACTCATTGATGCAATGGGCAGCTACTAATCCAGCACCTGGGGAGCAGTGTGTAGACACGGTACCTTGCTCGAGGGTACGTCAAGGTAGCTGTTTGGTGGATTTGAACCCCCCACCTTCTAATCATGGGGCGGCCACTCAAACTACTAAGTTATACGTGTCATAGATAATACATTCATAAATGAATAACAAAAAAATAAACCTCACCTAATAGTTTCCAGGGTACAGTTTGGACTCTTCAATCCATCAGACAAAAGCTTTATTCCCGAGTCTTTCAGGTCATTGTTACTCAGGTCCAGTTCTCTGAGACTCGAAGACTGGCAGCTGAGAACTGAGCACAGAGCTTCACAGCTTCTCTCTGAGAGGTTACAACTAGACAGTCTGAAAATCAGTAATATTTGTGATCAAATTAAATGTCTTATTTTCAACTTACCACAAACGAAAAACAAACAATTCCATGTCCACTTCATAAATAAGCATACAACTTGTAATTCATTATCACAATTAATTATCACATACTGTACCCTGATGCATTCATCCTTTGTTGGAAACAAACTGCTTTAGCTTCTTCCAAGAATTTTTATTATTGTCTTTATATATATATTAGTTTTTGGAGAGTAAAAGAAAAGCTCTGTGTTGACTTTGATAATGGTTACATCCACAAACTTTTTAGATATGCTAAGACTTCCTGCTGCTATAAACTGTATATTGCAGAAATATTTCAACAACAAAAATGTGCATAGATGTTTACTTACAGAGCTTTGTTGGAGGCTTTGACCACTGGCAGCAGACTCAGAAGAGCCTCCTCTGAAGCGGAGTATTTCTTCAGGTCAAACACATCCAGATCTTTTTGTGATGACAGTAAGATGAAGACCAGAGCTGACCACTGAGCAGGAGACAGTTCATCTGTGGAGAGACTTCCTGATCTCAGAGACTGTTGGATCTCCTCCACTAGAGAATGATCATTCAGTTCATTCAGACAGTGGAACAGATTAATGCTTTTCTCTGCAGACAGATTCTCACTGAGCTTCTCCTTGATGTACTGGACTGTTTCCTGATTGGCCTGGGAGCTACTTCCTGTCTGTGTCAGCAGGCCTTGTAGGAGAATTTGATTGGTCTGCAGTGAAAGACCCAGGAGGAAGCGGAGGAACAAGTCCAGGTGTCCATTTGGACTCTGTAAAGCCTTGTTCAGAGCACTCTGGTAGAAGTATTTCACTGCCAATTCTTTTGTTTCAGACTTCTGGGAGGTTGTTTGTTGTTCTTCCAGCAGATTGAGTCCAGACTTGATGAAGGTCAGATGGACATGAAGAGCAGCCAGAAACTCCTGAACACTCAGATGGATGAAGCAGTACACCTTGTCTTGGTACAGTCCTCCCTCCTCTTTAAAGATCTGTGTGAACACTCCTGAGTACACCGAGGCTGCTTTGATATCGATGCCACACTCTGTCAGGTCTGATTCATAGAAGATCAGGTTTCCTTTCTGCAGATGATCAAAAGCCAGCTTTCCCAGGGACTCAATCATCTTCCTGCTCTCTGGACTCCAATGTGGATCTGTCTCAGCTCCTCCATCATACTTGACCTTCTTCACTTTGGCCTGAACCACCAAGAAGTGGATGTACATTTCAGTCAGGGTCTTGGGCAGCTGTCCTTCCTTTCTGGTTTTCAGCACATCCTCCAGAACTGTAGCAGTGATCCAGCAGAAGACTGGGATGTGACACATGATGTGGAGGCTTCGTGATGTCTTGATGTGGGAGATGATGGTGCTGATCTGCTTCTTATCTCTAAATCTCTTCCTGAAGTACTCCTCCTTCTGTGGGTCAGTGAACCCTCTGACTTCTGTCACCATGCTGACACAGTCAATAGGAATCTGATTGGCTGCTGCAGGTCGTGTGGTTATCCAAAGACAAGCAGAAGGAAGCAGGTTCCCCCTGATGAGGTTTATCAGCAGCACATCCACTGAGCTGGACTTTCTAGGGTCAGTTAGGATTGTAGTTTTGTGGAAGTCCAGAGGAAGTCGGCACTCATCCAGACCATCAAAGATGAACAGAATCTGGAAGTCTTCAAAGCTGTAGATTCCTGCTTCTTTGGTTTCAGTAAAGAAATAATGAACAAGTTCCACCAAGGTGAACCTTTCCTCTTTCAGCACATTCAGCTCTCTGAAAGTGAATGGAAATATGAATTGGATGTCCTGGTTGGCTTTGTCTTCAGCCCAATCGAGGGTGTATTTCTGTGTTAAGACTGTTTTCCCAATGCCAGCCACTCCCTTTGTCAGCACTGTTCTGATTGGTTCATCTCTTCCAGGTGAAGCTTTAAAGATGTCTTCTTGTGTGATTATTGCTTCTAGACTGTCTGTTTTAATGGATGCTGTTTCAATCTGTCTGACCTCATGTTCATCATTGACCTTTGCAGTCCCTCCCTCTGTGATGTAGAGCTCTGTGTAGATCTGATTCAGAAAGGTTGGGTTTCCTGCTTTAGCGATCCCCTCAAACACACACTGGAACTTCTTCTTCAGTGCAGATTTAAATTCATGCTGTTGCCACCGTAAGTTCCTAGTGAAGGTTCCTGAGTGACCCAGTACACACACACACACACACACACACACACACACACACACACACACACACACACACACACACACAAAAAGAAGGAGTTATGAAGTGCGCATATTTCAAATCTATTTTTGTCTTTTTCTTCAGACATTGTTGAACTTTTTAGCAGCATAAATATTTAGAGAGTAATTCTCACTTCTCAGCAAATGCTCAGCAACCTTATTCTCCTTCATTCTCTTCAGGAAGTCCACTGTAATGGTGACAAATGCTTCTCTGCTGCTCTTCCTCTGTTCTTCATCCACACTCTGTAATACATCCTCATAATCACATTGACTCTTAAAACATTGTAGGTCATCTGGACTCAGATCTGTCTGGATCTTCTTAAGCTCGTTCTTCACAAAAGTGATGATTTTGTCCTCCAGTATCTGGAACAGAATATTTTATGAATGACACAAACACAAAAATATTATTTATCATTCCCCGCAGTCGACAATACTACTGTTCTTGTACTAGCTCTGGTTGTATTCCCAATGGATTATTATAGTTTATCCTTTCTAGATTATAGAGACATTTGTTTGATAGACTTCAGCTGGTGCAAAATACAGCTGCTTCTGTCATTAATAGAACCCATTAGTGCTGTCCTTCAACCACTTCACTGGCTTCCTGTGAAAAATCACACTGATTTTAGATTCAGCTTCTTACTTCAAAGTCTCTCCATAAAGTCACACCATCAGGATTTTCTATACAGGCGCTGTGGAGAGCATCCTCACACAGAACATGACATCGTGGTTTGGGAACAGCTGTGTGAAGGACCAAAAAGCTCTCCAGAGAGTGATCCGTACAGCAGAACGCTGCTGCAGGATTGCTCTCCCCCCGCTTCAGGACACCTACACCAGGAGATGCCGGACTAGAGCAGCGCAGATACTGAAGGACCCGTCCCATCCTGGCAACAAACTGTTCCAACTTCTGCAATCTGGTAGAAGGTTCCGCATCTTCCGGGCAAGGACAGAGAGACTCAAGAGGAGCTTCTATCCCCAAGCCATCCGTGCCCTAAACACACACACCCGCCCTCTCACATCATCTATAATTGACTGAGACAGGACTCTTCCAGACACTAAACCAAGGCACAATGTACATTTCAATTCCTTTAACTTTAAATATGTCTATATTGTCTATCCTGTAAAATAGTCAGATGTCTATTCATATTAATGTACAGAATTCACCTGCTTGCTGCTACTACTGCACATTCACCCAGTGTATATACTATATATATATATATTTATAATGTTCTTCCTCTACACCCCCCCAATTTTTGCACATGTCGAGGAGCGTGTCAGGCCACATTTCACTGTGTGTTATACTTGTATAACTATGCATGTGACAAATAAAGAACCTTGAACCTTGAACCTCCATATCTGATCTTCCTCATATCACCACTCCTTCCCGTTCTCAAAGATCATCCTACTGTTATTTTTTCCATCTGCTCATATTACCCTTAAGTGCTTTCGGCTGAGTGTCCACTGGAACTTACTCCCACACCACATTCACAACATTAGTTTTCGCACTGAAGTTGCCTTAAAACACGTCTTTTTAAACTTGCCTTTTCTGATTCATTTTATGTTGTATTCACTGCAATAGAATCTAATACTATTTAATGTTTTGTAGTATGTTCTCTTTCAAGTGTTATTAGCGATACTGTGATTGGTTTATTTAATTGCTTGTAAGGCTTACTCGATTGATTGAAAGGCGCTTTTAAATAAAATGTTATTTTATTGCATTCATTATTTTTGGCCTGCTGAGCTCCAAAAGTGTAGGCTTTGTTTTTTTTTTCTAAAATACTGAGACATACTTGATATTTGCTGATGTATTTGCAGTTTAGTGGAGGCAGAAATCTGACCACAACATTCTCTTCAAAGGAAAGCTCGCTCTACCTTCTGAGCCAGAACCCAGCATGGAGATGACTGTGAACAGAATAGATGTAAAAATAGTTGTTGTACATGTACATACCATAAATATAGAGTCCAGGTCTGGGTAGACTGACCACTGGGAACCTTTGAGCTCTGCTGGTCCACTCTGTGGAGATATCATAAAGAGTCAGAATAATAACATAACATTATAAATTAAAATGCAACCTGCTGGTCCTGTGAACTAAAAACATAAAATACATTAAAAAAAACATAAAGAAAAAACATTCCAATTAGGGCTGGGCCAAATCATACCGTTCACGGTAATACCAGTATAATGTTGGGCAATGATAAGAAAATGAAATATCGCGATAGAATATGGGTAAAACGTGCATGCGCAGTGCCTTTTTTTTCATAAGCACATGGCGGAAAAAGCATGGTGGCAACAGAGAATGAGAAGGGTGAAAGTGGATCGTTGAATGAAACGGATGAATCAGAATTGGTGTCTAAAAATGCTGCAACTTCAGTGGTGTGGAACTGGTTTAGCGTTCGTCCGTCAGATACACAACAAAGCACTATTTTTGGTAGAGCATGCTAGCGGGCCGTTGTTATTACCGTTTTTTTCTGAAAATACGGTACATTTAAAATCAATCCTTTGATTTTTTTCTGAAAATCGACAGAGCCCCTTATAATCCCGTGTGCCTTATGTATGAATTCTGGTTGTGTTTACTGACCTCGAAACGATTTTATGTCATACGAAAATCGAAAATCTGTCAAATGTTTTAGTACGACTTTGCTAAGCTACAAACCCACACCGCTTGATGGATTGTGAAAGCATTACGGCTATCGTAGGCAGGAGCCTCGCGGAGTGATACGTACTTTTTTTTTTTTTTATATTCTTTATTTCTACAATATTACTTCACAAAGGTGATTACAGGCATTAATTAACACAGTTTACAAGAGAAAAACAAAACAAAACGAGAAGGAAGAAAGAAAGACAGGAAAAAAATAAAAATAAAAATAAATTTTAAAAAAAAAGGGGGAAAAATTATATATATATATAATAAAAGGAGAAAACTCAGTCGGGAGTGAGCAATTAACTAGATTGGTGGTTTCAAGCTTTAAAAAGAAAATTCGGTTTATGGGTATTGACGTATTGGACCCACTTATCCCAACACCAGTTCTGCGGTATACAGCCAAAAAAAAAATTGTCTTCATATCCTGAGGGAATGTACAGTTAAAAATGCCTTGTAATATACCATGAATGTCTTTCCAGTAAGTCCGTAGCACAGGACAGTCCCACATAATATGGGTGTGATGTGCTCGTTGGTGTCCACAGTTTCTCCAGCACACGGGAGGATTCCCATCATAGTGAGCCTTTTGACACGGAGTGATAAAGAACCTTATCAGAGTTTTCCATCCGAACTCCCTCCAGCTTTTGGAGGAAGTACTCCTCCATTGCCATTCCCACATCTGAGTCCATTCATCCCTAGAGATACACATCCCTCCCTCCTTTTCCCATAACATCTTCACATAATCAGTTGAGTGTGGAAGCTTATTTATAAGAAAATTATACCAAAAAGAAATGAGTCTTGTATCAACATCCCCACTGTACGCCTGTCTAAATAAAGTTACCAGTTCCACATTAGTGTTTGACATCAGACCGATTGTTGTCTTTATATAGTGTCTTATTTGCAAGTATCGATAAAAATCCTGTTTTTCTAGATTGTGTCTCTGTTTCAGCGTGTCAAAACTAATAAGATTCCCATCCTTTATCAAACTATCAAATGTAGATAACCCTTTAGCAGGCCAACTTTTGAAACGTGAGTCCAATTTATTCGGGGCAAAGTCAGAATCATATCCATACCATTTGAATAAAGCCAAATCCTGTTCAAGTTTGAATTCTTTCACGACTTTTCTCCATATATTAAGTGTGCACGACACCCAGGGGTTGTGAATCTTGTCAGTATATTTTAGAATATTCGAATCCATCAGGACAGCTTGTATTGGGGAGGAAAACATATTCTCCTCTATAGTCTTCCAGTGTGCTTGGTAGCTTGTATCACACCAATTAACCACCGTCTTCAACTGAGCAGCCCGATAATAATTTTTTAGTGACGGCAACCCCCATCCTCCCACCTTCTTATGTAATTGTAAAGTTTTAAAACAAACCCTCGGCCGCTTCCCCCCCCCATATAAACCGCGATATTATTTTATCCCATTCATTGAAATGACTTGGATCAATGGATATTGGTAGTGTTTGGAATAAATATAATATTCTTGGCAAAATGTTCATTTTAATAGATTCAACTCGTGAGTGTAAAGAAAGAAAGGGGATCATGTTCCATCGCCCAATATCGCCCACTATTCTCCTTTGTAGAGAGCCAAAATTCTCCTCAGATAGTTTAGTTAAATCCTTGGGAATAACAACTCCTAGATATTTCAATGATTGTGCTTGCCAATTCATTGGATATTGAACAACCAAGTGAGCTGGGGGGTTATAGTTATAGCTGAGAATTTGAGTTTTAGACATATTAATTTTATATCCAGAGAGTTTCCCAAATTTTTGACACAGATTCATCAGCAAAGGCAAGGAGTTAGTGGGCTGATCTAAGTAGATCAATATGTCGTTCGCATAACAAGCGAGCTTGTGTTCCTGTCCTGCAATAGTGATCCCCTTAATGTCTTTATTTTGTCTAATTGATTGTGCCAAGGGTTCTAAGTACAATGCAAACAGGAGCGGGGACCAAGCACAGCCTTGTTTATTTCCTCTCTGCAGAACAGCTATTTGAGAGAGAACCATTAACTTTAATTCTTGCGGTGGGGTTAGTGTATAATGCCCTCACCGTATCAACAATTCCCTTATGTAAGCCGAATTTATCCAAGACTTTATATAGAAAGTCCCAATTTACGGAATCAAAGGCTTTTTCTGCATCAATACTCATAAGCATGGCTGTACTCTTAGATGTCTGTATCTGATGTATTACATGAAGAGTTCTACGTATATTATCCTGGGTCTGTCGTCGTCTTATAAACCCTGTTTGATCATTGCTAATTAAGTCAGGTAAAAATTCTTCCATTCTCCTGGCCATTATCGAGGTAAACAATCTATAATCTATGTTAAGGACAGAAATAGGTCTACATGAGCCACACTCCATTTTGTCTTTCCCTTCTTTCGGAATAGCCGAAATAATTGCCTCCTTCCAACTTGGTGGAATTTGCGCTGTTTTTAACACCCAGTTAAAAGTAGTAAGTAGTGTAGGGATCAAGTCCTGTTTGAATTCCCGATACCACTCCGCGGTGTAACCATCGGAGCCTGGTGACTTATTTGATTTCAGCCTATTGATGGCATTCATAAGTTCAGCTTCCGTCACCTCCGCTATCATCGTTTTATTTTGTTCCTCGTTAAAGCTTGGTAGGCATAAAGGGTTCAGGAAGTTGTCCATTTCGTGTTCAGCCCCCCCTGGGACTCTCGCATATGTTTTATAGAATGATTCAAAAGCGTTCTGTATCTTGCAAGGATGAGTCATTATATTCCCCTTCTCTGGGTGTTTGATTTTAGTTACAGTATTCTCCGCTATCTTCTTCTTAAGTTTCCATGCTAAAATTTTCATTGATTGCGATCCTCCATCATAATGTTTCTGTTTCAAGTATAACAATTTTCTCTTTATCGTTTGTATACTCTGCATATTGATTTTATTTCGAATCATTGTTAATTTCTGCAAGGTGCCCGCTGAAGGCTTATGTTTGTGCTCACTTTCTAATTGTTTTTGAATCGCTTGTAATTCTTCCATTTTTTTCTCTCTTGCTTTTTTTTGGAAGGAGGCAAAGGCTATAATCTTCCCCCTCATAACAGCTTTTAATGCATCCCATAGTATCGGGGGTAACACCTCCCCATTATCATTAATTTCAAGGTAGTCTTTGAGCTCTGCCTTTATTACTTTCCTAAATTCCACATCTTTAAGCAGGGATGAATTCAATCTCCAAATTGAAATTTTGGGGTGTACGTTCATATCAATCGTTAGGTACAGCGGTGCGTGATCACTTATATCAATCAAGCCCATCTTGCATGTTAAGATTTTATCCCTATCTCTTCCAAACATTAAAAAATAATCTATCCTCGTGTAGAGTGAGTGTGGTGAGTGTGTTCTCTTATCTTAACATTCTCTTGTTATTATAATATTCTCTTGATATCTGACAATGGGTTAACACCCTAACAACATGCAACTCCAGTCACTGTATGAATCCAAACTCTGATAATAAAAGCTGAACAGTGATTTTCTGTTTTATAAAAATACTGTTAACAAAAAAAATGGCTATTAAAAAATATGAAAAGCATTCAGTATTTTCAAAGAATTTGCCATAAAACTATGAAATCTCAGACCGTTCTCACTCCCGAATTATAACATACCGACGATTTGTCACATGCCGAGGCGTCCCATGGCAACGCGAAAGGTAACCTTCTGCATTCCTATGATAGGCGCTGGGTTGTGGATGGAATCCAATAGAATGACACTCCTGGTAGTAACACACATCAGCCGTGTATTCTGGCCCTAACCCTAACCGAACAATAACCTTATCTCTAACCTTAACCATAACCTTAATCATGTTAGACAGTGTTTTCCAAAGTGATTCATGATGAGAAAGTAAAATAAATGTGCATGTGCAGATTCAGTCCAAATAGTTCTCATTTTTCCGAACACGTAACATAGAAACATGTTGGGTGGCCAAAAGCATAACATACCGACGATTTGTCAAATAGCGTGTTATGTTATGCGTTGGGAGTGAGAATGTGTTGGAGAACTTGTCAAAGACAGCAAGAGCAGCACCACTGATTTCAGTGTTTTTTTTTTGTATGTCTGGAATGTCACGGCAAACCACTTCTTAAACAGAACTGGCTGCTTTTATATTATTTTTTTGCATTTCTGCACACAGACATCAGCAGGGTACCTGATCACAAGCAGGGCGTAGGTGTTTATAATCCGTATCTTGTTCATATCACTCATTTGACTCCTCAGGACTTGCCTGACCCTTTGCAGGTACTTGGTGGTTGCAACTGTCCTGGTGGCCTCTTCATGGTTCCCATTTGTCTGGGGGATCCCCAGGTACTTGTAGCTGTCTTCAATCTCTACAATGTTACCCTCCAGTAGTTCGATTTCTTCAATTCTGACTACCTTCCCTCACTTTGTTGTCATCCAACTATACTTCTTCAGTCCCAACAACTGTCAGTGTTGGGAAGGTTACTTTTAAAATGTATTCCATTACAGAATACAGAATACATGCCCCAAAATGTATTCTGTAACGTATTCCGTTACGTTACTCAATGACAGTAACGTATTCTGAATACTTTGGATTACTTAATATATTATCATGCTTTTTACAACAACGTGAATGTACTATTGCTGTGTGATTTATTACTATTACTGAAGGTCCGCGACTCCCAACTGTAGTAAAGGGACCTCTGACTAATACGGCGGGGTCCCTGTCGGCTCGTAGCCGAAAACTAGCTTTACTTTGTTGTGTGGGTCAACTTTTCTTGCGAGAGACAGAGAGAGGCGTTGAAAGGCTGCTCCAACGGAACTTATTGTTTTCGGAGGAAAACACAAACACGGTGTACAGTCGAGTCTTAATAGCTTACTTACAACTGGGCTCATCAGGCTCTCTTCTTGGCTGAAGTGGTTATTATTATATTTACATGCTTCCAGCTCCCGTTTTTCCTCGATGACAACTCGTACCTTTCCACTCCCCTTTTTCTCCCTCCTCGTGCTCACAGACCCATAACGTGTATGGCAGTCCATTCTCCCTGCAACACGGACTACACTGCCCATGATGCTACATTCTTTAGAGCTATGCTTGTAGCATTCTGCCTGTTAGCTTAGCACAACAACAACAACAACGAAAAGGCGCTCTCTCTCACCCAGGAAACACACAGTCGCAGAGAGAGAGAGCGTCACCCTGTAACCATGGCAACCGTAACGCTGCCGCCTGGAACAAAAGAACGTAGCTGTCAAACAAAACCCAAACAGTCCTGACCCGCGACAATATAAAACAGGAAAGTACCGCAGTGTAATCCATTTATTTTAACAAAGTAACTGTATTCTAAATACCACCTTTTTAAACGGTAACTGTAACGGAATACAGTTACTCATATTTTGTATTTTAAATACGTAACGGCGGTACATGTATTCCGTTACTCCCCAACACTGACAACTGTAAATGTATATCAGGTAGCTTGAAATCCACTGAGGGGTTACACAGACAGGCCTGAACTGAGAGGTTACAGTCTACAGGTCTACAGCAGTGTGGAAAGTTCCTCCTTTTGAAGCAAAGCACAAAGGAAACACCTGCTGGAGCAACTGGAGTCCTACAGACACTCAGCTACTTCACAACAGAAACACCTCCTACAACATCCATTCTTTACACTCTGACTGCTGTGTTTGTGGAAACAGTCCAACACACACAAAAAGAGCTGAGCTGACATTAAACATGATGGAGGATTTGTTCACAAACACTGAGTCAAAACAACATTTAGACACAAATTACCTCTCGGGGAGGACACACTGATTTGAAGTCAATATGATCATGCTTTGACTGGTCACTCTGTAAGGACACACAGCTGGTTGGAGGTCCAGGTTGGTTCCTGTGAATCATGATGAAGCAGTGATGTGAGTGCTGCGCTGTGACATGGAGAAGAGTCATGGACAGTTAGAGATGGTCATCTTACCTCTGAGCTTTGGTTTGACTCTGATGTTCCCCACACAGAGTAGTTTTAGAGGGAGGGACTCCTTCCTCTGTCCTCACATTGATCCATGCTGCTGAATTCACATCCACATCAGCTCACACACACTTTCTACTTTCACCTGCAGAGGAAATACAAATCATTCATGTGCACATCAACTGAAATCCTCCTTTCCATTATTTGTGGTGTCCAAATATCAGCTGCTTCATCTCACTGTCAGCTGGATGCAGTCAGACAGCAGTGTGAGGCAGAGGAAGCTGCCATCAGCTGCTCTACTTCTACTATCAGTCCACTAAATGGAGCCATGAAGCACACACGACGCATTCACTGACAATAAGAAAAATAAGAAGTGACAGTTTAATTCTGTAATTTCAGGACAATTGGGGACAGCAAAGCAAAGGAAGGAGGGGGAGGCAGATTTTAACAATAACAGCAGTTTGTTTTCATTTTCCGTTGACTGTGTAGCTTTTATTTAAAGATGAGGTTAAGTTTAGGGGTTACAGGTCTTTCTCCAGTACTGCCTCCCTTCTCCACAGAAGCTGGAGGTGGCAGACTAAGATTTTCATTGGGAGTGACTGACAGAATTAGAAATGGGTATATCAGACAAAAACAGCTGAGGTCAAACACTTAGGACAGACAGTGAGACTGTTGTCTGGGCTTTGGTTCAAATCATGTCTGTGTAAACAGAAATCAATAACTCTTATTTGGTATTATCACATAAAATAAGATTCTAATTTTTAATATTAAACCTTACTAAAACATATTTAAAAATACTACATCCATGTTATTTATTTCAAACATGTTTTCAGTAATTTAATATAATAATTTTGTTTTGTCTAATTAAGTCAGTCTGAATATCAAATCCAGCAACCTTTGTGTTGCTGTCATAACTACTTCCTCTTGAAACAGATGCAATATTTGTAACAAAGGCAACAGGTTTAATTCAGTTCTATAGCCCACCTGCACTGTAATTATAAAGATCCTAAACCTCCAACAGTTGCTGACACTATAACTGGTTATGGTCAAACAGATGTGTCAGTCTGACAGCAGTTACTGTGGTGCAGCAGCTCCTTTCCACCTACTCCACAGACTAATGGAGACAGGAAAATCACTCTGGATTCAACTGACGAACAGATCAGATCAGTTTACAGCCATGGAGCTGACACGTGTCACTTTTACTAAATCCTGAAATCTCATGAATGAAGAATTCCACTAACAACTTTTCCCTCATGTACAGTATGTGAGTGAGTACACCCCTCACATGTTTGTAAATATTTTATTATATCGTTTCATGGGACAACATTGAAGATATGACACTTTGATACGATGTAAAGTAGTCAGTGTACAGCTTGTATAACACAGCCATTATTGCCTAGACCGCTAGAAACAAAAGTGAGTACAATAGAAAGACCTCGAGGGTGAGAACTTTAAATTAACACTGTGGCAGGTACATACGCATATTTAAATGATCTCAGTCACTAACAGACAAATGAAGGAAGACATCTGTGGTGGCTGAAACCCCCACCTGACACATATCCACAGCCAGCAGAGTTATAGTTTTTTTTTTTTAATGTCTAATTAGCTTTTACTTATATTTCTTTTTCACTTTGTGTTTTTAATTCAGTTTAGTTTCAGTTAGTTTGCTTGTTTCAGTTTATATTTCATGTTTTATTCATTATTGTATTTATGGTGTATGTCAGAGGCTAGACTGATTTAGATTAATGCCAATTTTATAACAAAACTGAACACTAACAGGACATTTCACAATAACTTTTGTGTGTTTTGTAACACTTCTTCCTGTTGGAGTGGAGCCAGCAGTTTGTGACGCAGTATTTTAAAGACTGACATATTGAATCTATATCTAACACACATCTACAGAAAATATTCATTTACAAATTCCGCTGCTGTCCCTGTAATATAAACACCGGGAACTCAGAGGTTCAAGCTCAGGACACATTCAGTGTGTTTAGTCTGATTCCCGGTCTCTGATCAGACGCACACAAAATACTGGTGGACACACTTAAGGACTTAAGTGAAGAGACTGGAAATAAAAACAGAACAAACAAAAAGCTGAACAAACAGTAAAGTTCCTTAAGACAAACTGTTAAAGGAGGAAACAAAGTGAACTTACAGTTTTTTTCACACACACCAACAGCAAACTCCACTCCACGAAGTTCAGCAAAGTGAAAGTAAATTTGAGCAGGAAGGAATGCGGCGTTTGAGGACACTCGGGACAAACACTGTGTGCAGCGTTCCAGCAAACCTCGGAAACTCCCTCTGGCAGGTCTTGATTTATTTCTGCTGGTTTTCCTGTTTGAAATAAACATGTGTTATCACTTTGTTGCAGAGGTGGGACCAAGTCATTGTTTTGCAAGTCTCAAGTAAGTCTCAAGTCTTTATCCTCAAGTCTCAAGTCAAGTCTCAAGTAATGTCAGGCAAGTCAGAGTCGAGTCTCAAGTCACTGGTGTAAAAGTCCGAGTCAAGTCACAAGTCTGAAATTTTGAATTTCAAGTCCTTTCGAGTCTTTAAAAAAAAAAAAAAGAAAAAAGTATGTTGCAGTTATGCTAAATGTAAATATTAGACCATGTAATTTTTAAATCTGTGTTTTTCTCAACACATGACAAAATAGTGAACTTAGAAAATATACACAAATTGTGAAATTGCACCTCTTTAAAATGCAGCTCAATTAAACCTAGCTCCAAGAATAATTTTCACCGACAGTTCTGAGATAAGCTGCATGTTATTCTTGGATGCGGTTGTAGGACCGGTGTTGTGCCAAAAAGTGATTGTCTGCCAAAAACTGATTTCCGGTATTTGCCAAAAAGCGATTGCTCATATTTAAAGTGCTATAAGTAACTTGTTGGGCTATAATATGTTAAACATATGTCAAATGCATCCCTTATGGATGACATAAAGTCATCTTGAGCCACAAACAACATTCGTGAAGCAAGATACAAGCCGCAATCAGTTTTTGGCAGCGACTTTTATATAACCTTTATTTATGCAGTAAAAAAAATCTCATTAACATTAAAAATGTATTTTGTAAGAGTAAGTTGCCCAACAGGACAGCAGAAATGGCAGCAAATATTACAATAGTTCTGTAAAAATATTTTAAGTGGGGATAAAGGACCGGATTGGTTATAATGTAAGTACAAGTTGTAAAGATACTTAAAAAACAGATAATTTTTTAATTCTTTATGTAACCCCTTTGTATCCCCTGTTCACCGAAGTCTATTTACGAACATACGTAAAGATATTACACATAAAAAATACACAGAAACACTGGAAATCACTTTTTGGCAGACAATCACTTTTTGGCACAACACCGGCTTTAAAATCGCATGACAAAAATATCATATACATTAAAAAAACTGCATCACCAACGTAGCCTGGACAACATTTGCTAGTTAGATGAAGTCAGCTATCTCATCGTAGCATATTTATATGCATATTTATAATTATACGGTTCTTGTGAGTGCATACACTCGTGAAGTTTAGTAACTTCCGGTCACTGCAACAAGCCCAGGTACAGTTTACCGACGGATGGGTGCAGGACCTTGAAATGCACCGTGTAGAAAGTAAAGACCATCGTACGTATCATAAGTTTACCAGTCTCACAAATCGTCGTCATAAATACACATTCGTTAACCGTTTATTAATATAACCTTTGAGCTTAACGGTAATTAATTAGTAGTGGAAATAATTTCTGGTACGCCTTACAGAAATGTAGCAGTGACAATAATATTGTATGCTGTAATCGCACTGGACAATTAGTGATACAAAACAACTGTTTTATCCTGTGAATAAAAGTATGTGTTTTTGTCAATGTACCATAATATCAGAAGCGAAACGCAATATTGTGTCAGGACAATTCACTATTTATGCACAATAAATAAAGGAGCATAGCGCGACAATTTCTGTTCAGCGCCAGACTTGCTTGTAACCTATATCACCAATTATGTTATGAAAATGACGCATTAACTACAACAGCAGACTGACCTTTGTGTAAATGCTTGGAGCAGACTAACCTGTGAGCTGGAGGGTTCTGGGACGTTATATTTGATCTTTGAATGGCTGCAATCCAGTCGCGTCTTTGTTACTTCGGAAACATGGCTCGAACAATTTCTCTTCAACGACGTAATCCGATAACAACTGATCTCTTTACCCGTCGGCTTCCCGTGGCTGTCATGCGACCGGCTATTGTAGTTAATAATACAACAGCTTCTTGACATTTTTGTGTTTCTTTTTATCGCTGTGTGACTGATTTCAATTGAAAGCCTGCGTGCGCTAGTACCGCTTGCCACGAGTTCCCAGAATCCTTTGCGGTTCTACCCGTGAATGACGTCACATTTTCAATCTCTATATAATATGCATGTTAAATTTTATATTTGGGGTAAAATATCAAGTCTTTTCAAGTAAACCGGTTCAAGTCCAATTCAAGTCCCAAGTCATTGGTGTAAAAGTCCAAGTCAAGTCACAAGTCTTAGAACATTTTTTCAAGTCAAGTCTAAAGTCATAAAATTAATGACTCGAGTCTGACTCGAGTCCAAGTCATGTGACTCGAGTCCACACCTCTGCTTTGTTGTTCTTCTTCCGGCAGCGTTTGAATATTTCAGCACTAAACTGATGTTTCTTCAAAGCTCATTTCAACATGTTGAAGTCATGAATGAAAGTGCAGACTGTGGGTATGAGCTAAAGTGAATGTTTATGTTTTGTTTATTTGTTATGGTGGCACAGGTGTTTAGATTTTCCTGCACCTCAGGTGATTGCATGGGGGGTGTGGTCGCATGTTATTTACCTGACACTGGTGTTCTCAATGGAGAAGTGGGTTTTTGCACACTTTTCTGTGGACCGTCAGTTTTGCACGTCATTTGACGTCACCTTTCAGTCCTATTCTCAAATGCAGTGTTGGGAAGGTTACTTTTAAAATGTATTCCATTACAGAATACAGAATACATGCCCCAAAATGTATTCTGTAACGTATTCCGTTACGTTACTCAATGACAGTAACGTATTCTGAATACTTTGGATTACTTAATATATTATCATGCTTTTTACAACAACGTGAATGTACTATTGCTGTGTGATTTATTACTGTTACTGAAGGTCCGCGACTCCGAACTGTAGTAAAGGGACCTCTGACTAATACGGCGGGGTCCCTGTCGGCTCGTAGCCGAAAAATAGCTTTACTTTGTTGTGTGGGTCAACAGAGAGAGGCGTTGAAAGGCTGCTCCAACGGAACTTATTGTTTCGGAGGAAAACACGAACACGGTGTACAGTCGAGTCTTAATAGCTTACTTACAACTGGGCTCGTCAGGCACTCTTCTTGGCTGCAGTGGTTATTATTATATTTACATGCTTCAAGCTCCCGTTTTTCCTCGATGACAGCTCGTACCTTTCCACTCCCCTTTTTCTCCCTCCTCGCGCTCACAGACCCATAACGTGTATAGCAGTCCATTCTCCCTGCAACACGGACTACACTGCCCATGATGCTACATTCTTTAGAGCTATGCTTGTAGCATTCTGCCTGTTAGCTTAGCACAACAACAACGAAAAGGCGCTCTCTCACCCAGGAGAGAGAAAGAGAGCGCGTCGCCTTGTAACCATGGCAACCGTAACGCTGCCGCCTGGAACAACAGAACGTAGCTGTCAAACAAAACCCAAACAGTCCTGACCCGCGACAAAATGGAACAGGAAAGTACCGCAGTGTAATCCATTTATTTCAACAAAGTAACTGTATTCTGAATACCACCTTTTTAAACGGTAACTGTAACGGAATACAGTTACTCATATTTTGTATTTTAAATACGTAACGGCGGTACATGTATTCCGTTACTCCCCAACACTGCTCAAATGATATAAGTTCACACATGCGTTACTTAGTTTGAATGAAAGCAAAAAGTTTGTTGTTTTTGTTTTGAAATAAATACACAAATAACAAGATTGGAGACGAGTCACAGTTTAAAACGCAACTCATTCGGCAGTGGCTTTAATTGTGGATGGAAGTTGCAACACAGAGTGGATCACATGATGTTAAAGGTGTGTCAGGTGACATGTACAGTATTGTCACACATATCTAGATTATCCCTGATATCATAACTGCTCAAACACTGATGATTATATCTGAAGAACTATTACTGATGGCAATAACGTTTGAATGGAGCTCTCTGTCTAAGCTGATTTGTCGCCCTTTGGAGGTCAAAACACAAACTGCATGATTTCACTGTTAACCACCAGTGTGACAGGAAGTGTTTTTAAATGATAAAATATGATGCTGGTTTATCACAGATGTTCAGGCTTCACGTTGACATGAATCAAAGCGAAAACAGAAAAAATGTAATGAATCAGGTGTTGTAGAAGATGGAGAAACAGGTTGGAGAGCGGATGTTGCTCGTTCTTTGAGCCTGAGATCAAACATGTCGTGTTGTTCACAAGAAACCATGGAAACAAAGACGCTCAAAAGTTCTTTGAAAACAAAGTAAGAAAATGAGTGTGAGAGAAATCAGTCAGTCACCACTGAGAAACTCCCTGCTGTAATGACTAATAATGATTAATATTGTGGCGTGTTGGGGGAGTGGCTAGTTCTCTCCCATCATGCCTTGGGACTGCTGTTTGGATGTTCTTGTTTTGTTGTTTATGGTTACACTACTTTTATGGTTACACTAACTGTTATCTTGAATGTTGTGTTTGTACTGCGGTTCAAAGGCACTTACAGTGTTGTTTTATAGAATGAATGCAACCATGGGTGAGTTCTGTTATGCTGTTGATGACCCTCGAAGCACAGTGTAGCATCAGTGTGTGTTGTAATAAAGAGCTCCCCCTACCAGCTTGGGGTTGAATAACAGTCTCTCTCTGTGAGCTTCTTTGTAAAGATTCCTCTGCATGCCACATTGGTGTCAGAAGTGGGATTCCAAGAGCATGGCCACTGTTCTGAAAGAGGAAGAGGAGCTGAGAAAGATTGAGGAGCTTATCACTCACCTGGAAGCAGTGAATGGAGCTCAATTGAAGAAGCGGGGAGAGCCCCGGGCAGCAGCAAGCCAGCCAGGGGAAGATCTGTGGGGCTTACCAGATGGAGCCTCACACCCCCGCCCACTGGGGAGCTGTCGGAGCCGCCAAGGCATGCTGCAGGCTCCAAGACCACGAGCGACCGGCCAGCCTCCACTCATGGTGATGCCTGGGAGCAGCACACCCTCATCGTTGGCAGCCGAGGGGGACAACGCCAACTCTCTCCAGGACCAAGTGCAGCTGCCACTGCCATCAGGGGCTCCTGTCCGGGGGAGCATGAAGCTGCCACGCTATAATGGGGAGGCACCTCCAGAGACCTACCTTATCCAGGTACAGCTGGCTGCTCAGCTAAACGGTTGGTCAACAGAGGAGACAGCTGTCCAAGTTGCCCTCGCCTTGGAAGGCAGGGCCCTGCAGATCCTCACAGATCTTCAGCCAGAAGAGCGTTTAAGTTGGCCTGCTGTTGCCAGAGCAATGCAGAGCAGGTTTGGCCTCCGTACACATGCAGATGATGCCCGAGATAAACTTGCTAGCCGCCTACGGAGACAAGAGGAGAGTCTGGGTGCTTATGCTGCTGACCTACGTCTTTATGCACGTAGAGGGTACCCTGCTTTTGATGCTGCAGCACAAGAAGAGCTTGCTCTCCAGGCTTTTGTCCGGGGTCTCCAGCCAAAAAGACTACAAGAGCACATCCGTCTGCATGCACCAGGAACCCTGGCGGCAGCTCTAACTGAGGCCGAAAGAGTGGAGCATGTGCTCAGCCCAGGTGCACGCAGCCCTGGCATAAGTCACCAAGTGCGCCAAACAGACTACGAAAGGAGCGACCAGGAGGAGGAGGCCCGCCAAATCACCAACACACCACCCTGGCGATCTCGGCGAGGGAATAGGCGAGCAGGAGGCCAATCCAGGGGTAACTGCCATCGATGCGGAGAACCAGGCCACATCGCACGCTACTGTCCAGCACCAAGCCCACAAAGCTTGGCACCCCAGCTGCCGTTAAACTAAGGCGGGGTGGCACAACGGAGGAACTGCCCCCTGCCACCACTCTGTCCTCCGAATCACAATTGCGGGTTGGCCGGCTTGGCCAGACACGGGGACTGTATCTGGACTGTGACCTTGCCGGCACCACCTGTAGAGCCCTGATAGACACTGGGTCCACGCTCTCCTTAGTACAGGCTGGAGTCCTCCCTGGTTCTGATGGCCCAATACCGCAGGGTTGGCAGCCTACTCAGCTCCACATCACCACAGTCACGGGGGAGCGTGCCAAAGTTAAGGGGGAAAGATCCCTCCCGGTGACTGTTGCTAACTGCACCGTGGACCACCAGTTCTGGCTAGCCAGCATCCAGGACCAATGCATCATTGGCCTGGACCTGCTAGCCAAATGGGAGGCCACAGTGGACGTGTCCCGAGCAATCCTTTACCTGGGCACAGAGGCTGTGAAGCTCCACACCACAACGGAAGTCCCGCTGCCTGCCTCCACTTTTTCAGCCAGCGTCAGGAAGCCTGAGGACCTGTCACCACTGGCGGAGGAAGGGGCCTCCCCTTCACCAGCAGTACCGCAACTGTCTGCAGAGACCAAGCAAGCTGTCGAGGACCTATACCAGAGGAGCTGTGAGGGTCTCCAGGCTGATCAGCGACGGCAGCTGCGAGAGATACTAGACTTGTTTGCCGACATCTTTGCAGCTAAGGATGAGGACTGCATGCAAACCAGCCTGGTACAACACGACATTGACACTGGGGATGCACGGCCCATCCGCCTCCGCCCTCGTCGCCTTCCCCTTGCCAAGCGTGCCGCAGCAGAGCAGAAGATCAGGGAAATGGCAGAGGCGGGCATCATCGAACCCTCAAACAGCCCCTGGGCAGCCCCGGCTGTACTGGTTCGGAAAAAGGATGGTACCTGGCGGTTTTGTGTCGACTATCGTCTACTCAACAGCATCACACGCAAGGACTCCTACCCATTGCCCCGGATCGACGATGCCCTCGACGACATTGCTGGGTCCTGCTGGTTCAGTTCCCTCGATTTGCGCAGTGGCTACTGGCAGGTGGAGCTGACGCCAGAGGCCCGCCCAAAGACTGCTTTCTCCATTGGCCAGGGACTGTGGCAGTTTAAGGTGATGCCCTTCGGCCTCTGCAATGCCCCAGCCACATTCGAGCGCTTAATGGAGAGGGTTCTGGCTGACATCCCCCGCGACCGCTGTGTGGTCTACCTGGACGACCTCCTCGTCCACGCGACAGACTTCGAGAAAGCCTTGGCTAACCTGACTGCTGTTTTCCACGCTATCCACCAGGCTGGCCTTCGCCTCCACCCCAAAAAGTGCCATCTCTTCCGAAAGGAGACGACCTTCTTGGGTCACGTTGTGAGCGGAGCAGGGGTTTCCACTGACCCTGCGAAGGTGGCCGCTGTGAAAGACTGGCCCATTCCGGGCAACACTGCTGAGTTGCGGAGTTTCCTTGGCCTGGCATCATACTACCGGCGTTTCGTCAAGGACTTTGCTACCATTGCAAGCCCCCTTCACTGGCTCACACAGAAGGGCCGGGAGTTCCATTGGAGTGAGGACAGTGCCGTGGCATTTGATCGGCTCCGATCTGCACTGGTTGAGGCACCGGTGCTAGCCTACCCAGACCTGCAGCTCCCTTTTGTCGTGGACACCGATGCCAGCAACACAGGGGTGGGGGCTGTACTGTCGCAGGAAGGCCCTGAGGGGGAGCGGGTCATCTCCTACTACAGCCATTCCCTCAGTAGACCGGAGAGGAACTATTGTGTCACCCGTCGAGAGCTGCTGACCATCATCCTGGGTCTCCGTCATTTCAGACCCTACCTCTACGGGAAGAAGTTCCTCCTGCGCACAGACCATGCATCCCTCACTTGGCTGCTCAGCTTTAAAGAACCGGAGGGACAGCTAGCCCGGTGGTTGGAGACGTTGCAAGATTACCACTTTGAGGTCCGTCACCGGGCGGGACGTCTCCACACCAATGCAGATGCCCTCTCCCGACGCCCTTGTGAGGAAAAACAGTGCAGGTACTGCAAACGCTTGGAGGACCGGGAGGGCATGACTTCAGTGATCCCGTCACCACAGGGCAGCCCTGAGAATGACTCTGTTCCAGGTGGGCATTGTAGCAGTCTTCAGGTCCAGTCCGCCGCAGGGGATACTGAGAGTCTGGAAGCCATGGATCCCCAACAGCTGCAACATGACCAGAACCAGGACCCTGCCCTTTCCCAGGTTCAGTGTTGGATTGGAGCCGGTCAGAGACCATCATGGCCAGAGGTATCTGCACTGGACCTCGAGACCAAGGCTCTCTACTCCCAATGGGCCAACCTCACAAACCGAAACGGCCTCCTCTATCGCCGCTGGCATGCTCCTGGGGGTCACTGTGAGGTCTTCCAGCTTGTGGTACCTCAACAGTTGCGGTCCAGGGTGCTCCAGCTGGTTCATGGTGCAGCGGGGGCAGGACACTTTGGAGTTACCAAGACTCTGCGGCGACTCCGGTTTTGGTTCTACTGGCCCGGGTGTCGCCAGGACGTAGAGCTCTATGTCCATCGGTGTGATGCCTTCACGGCTCAGAAAGGGCCTTCCCAACGCTCTCATGCCCCCTTGCAGCAGTATCAGGTGGGGGCTCCCATGGAGCGGGTTGGTGTGGACATCCTGGGACCCTTCCCCACCACTGACCAGGGGAACCGCTACGTCCTGGTTGCCATGGACTACTTCACTAAGTGGCCTGAGGCCTATGCAGTCCCTGACCAGAGTGCTGTTACCACTGCTGAGCGTCTGGTCAACGAGATGTTCTGCCGGTTCGGGGTACCAGAGGAACTGCACAGCGACCAGGGCCGGAATTTTGAGGCTGCGGTGTTCAAGGAGGTCTGTCAGCGGCTGGGTATCAGGAAGACCCGGACAACGCCACTGCACCCCCAAAGCGATGGGTTGGTGGAACGTTTCAACCGCACCCTGGCCACCCAGCTTGCCATCCTGACCTCCCACCAGCAGCGTGACTGGGATCAACACCTTCCCCTGGTCCTAATGGCCTACCGTTCTGCAGTCCAGGAGTCTACTAAGTGCACTCCAGCGGCCTTGATGTTCGGTCATGAGCTTCGTACCCCAGTGGACTTGGTGTTTGGATCTCCCCCCGGGCAGGAAGTGTGCGGGGACCCTGGGTTGGACTACCTCCACAACCTCCTCGCCCGGCTCCGAGAGGTGCATCAATTGACCAGGCAGGCTCTCCGAGATGCAGGCTCCCGGCAAAAGCGAGCTTATGATACCCGCTGCAAGGGGGAAGGACTTTTGCCCGGTCAGCATGTGTGGGTCTACAGCCCGGAGAGGAAGAAAGGGCTTTCTCCCAAACTGATGAGCCAGTGGGTTGGACCCTGCACTGTACTTGAGAGGCTGTCTGGCGTGGTCTACAGGGTGCGGCTGGTCAAACGGAACAGGGTGGTCGTACTCCATCGCGATCGCCTGGCACCCTATCAGCCCTTGAGTCCATCCAGGGAGACGTCAGGATCCCAGCTTCAACTGCAGGCCCCCAACCTGGCCTCGGAGGCAGATGGGGGACCCACGGAACGTCCTCAACGAAGCCGTCGCCTTCCCCAACACCTCAGAGACTTTGCTATGGACATGCCGGTTGCTGGGGACAGCTAACCACTTAGGTGGGGGCTGTGTGGCGTGTTGGGGGAGTGGCTAGTTCTCTCCCATCATGCCTTGGGACTGCTGTTTGGATGTTCTTGTTTTGTTGTTTATGGTTACACTACTTTTATGGTTACACTAACTGTTATCTTGAATGTTGTGTTTGTACTGCGGTTCAAAGGCACTTACAGTGTTGTTTTATAGAATGAATGCAACCATGGGTGAGTTCTGTTATGCTGTTGATGACCCTCGAAGCACAGTGTAGCATCAGTGTGTGTTGTAATAAAGAGCTCCCCCTACCAGCTTGGGGTTGAATAACAGTCTCTCTCTGTGAGCTTCTTTGTAAAGATTCCTCTGCATGCCACAATATAATAACTATAATATTGGCCATATTTTATTTACATTACCAAAGTGAGATGACTTTAGTCTCATGAACAACATTAGCTAATTGTTATTTACTAGCTAATCTTAAAATGACTGTTCAGCACAGAAATGAAACCCAACTATCATGTTTTTATAGTCCTGTGGTCTCAGCCTCAGATACTTATTAAATCTCACAGAGCTCATGTAGAAACAAAAGAACTAAATATGTTCTCCTTCATTTCTTTCAAACAAATGTTACGACCCGTCTAGGGCCAGGCCATAACATGAGCGAGGCGCTCGCTTCCCTCCCCAAGACCCAAGCAGTCACACGCAACAAATCCGTTAGATGTGAAGTGATTTATTTACAAGGTGAATAAAGAGAACCAAAACGGGAGTGTCAACACTTCCGGGTGAGCCAAGGCCAAAACAATAAACAAAACAAACCTACACAAATCCCGCACCCCTGACCTCACCAAAATAAAGTCAAAAATAAAGACAGAGTCTGACCTCCTTAACTAACTCAAAACAGGAGAAAACGGGTGATCAAAAGAAATGGCAGCTCACCCCTACCCACTCCACTTCCACAACTTTCAAGCGTATACTGCAGCCAGCGGCTATCACAGGACTACTGCTGGGTGATGAGGAGAAACGCGAGGGCCTCTCCCGCTGTAGCACTCCAGCCTCCTTTTAATGGGCGGGTCCTCCAGCTGGATCCAATCACGCCGGGGCAGTATATCCACGCACCAATCGGAACAGGGCCCTGGCACAGCTAAATTAACATAGAAAAAACACAACACCTGCACAAACAAACACATTCGTAACACCCCCTTCCATAAGATTTAAACAACCCTCCTATTGTTTAATTCCTAAACTACAAAATTGCTCTCGACAGGGCGTCCGCGATGACATTTTCCGTCCCTTTCTTATGCTTGATCTGCAGGTTGAAGTCTTGCAAAAGAAGGGACCAACGCATAAGTCTCTGATTTGAGTTTTGCATCTGGGAGAGAAATACCAATGGGTTATGGTCAGTGAACACTTGAACAGGGATAGAGCTGGATCCGATATACACCTCGAAATGCTGTAGGGCTAACAACAAGGCAAGGGCTTCCTTTTCAATGGTACTGTAGTTCATCTGATGTTTGTTGAATTTTTTTGAAAAGTAACAAATTGGGCGATCCACGCCGCAATGGTCTTCCTGCATAAGGACAGCTCCTGCACCAACCGCACTAGCGTCAACCTCGAGCTTGAAAGGGGACATGAAATTCGGGGCCGTAAGAACAGGGGAACTGCACAGTAATGCTTTCGCAGACTCGAAAGCAGTCTGACAAACAGGCGTCCACACAAAAGGCTTCTTCGGACTGATCAAATCGGTGAGAGGAACGACGACAGTGGCAAAGTTCTTACAAAACCCTCTATAATAACCACACATTCCCAGAAATCGGCGCAGCGCCCTTCTCGTTTGTGGGACTGGAAACTCAACGATCGCCTGTATTTTCGCGGTCACCGGCAGTATCTGTCCCTGACCCACCTGTTTTCCCAGATATGTGATGGTGGCTCTGCCAAATTCACATTTGGCTAGGTTCAACGTAAGCGAGGCCTCCTGAAAACGGCTGAAAACAAGAGAGAGTGTTTGTAAGTGGTCAGACCAGGTGGATGAGTAAATGACAACATCGTCCAGGTGGGCATCGCAGTTATTCACGTCCGCCAGTACTTTGGCCATAAGGCGCTGGAAAGTAGCGGGTGCATTACGCAACCCAAACGGCATAACCGTATACTGGAGAAAATGGTCCGGTGTAACAAAAGCAGATATTTCAGAGGCTCGGGGAGTTAAAGGTACTTGCCAGTAACCTTTTAACAAATCAAGTTTGGTTACAAACGATGCCGATCCCACTCTATCAATACAATCCTCCATTCTAGGAAGAGGAAATGAATCAGGTTTGGTAACAGCGTTAACCTTCCTGTAATCATTACAAAACCGAGGAGTGTTGTCAGGTTTTGGTACTAGCACACACGGCGAACTCCATGCGCTGGCGCTCGGAAAGGCTAAACCGTGTTCTAAGAGATAGTCAACTTCCTTCTGCATTATCGCCCTTTTCACTGGGTTCACTCGGTAAGCATGTTGCTTAATCGGTTTATGTCCTTCCACATCAATATCGTGGCACAGGACCGCAGTTTGACGAGGGTGATCAGAAAAAAGTGATAAGTTGTTTTCTATCAGATCAGTGATGTCAGCTCGAGCGGGTTCAGACAGGTGGACTAAATATGTGTCTAAATCATTTAAGATCTCCGAATTTTTTAACCGGTCGCTACCCAGCGCTTCACTTTTCTGGAGTAGCCCGTCATCAGAGGGTTCATAGGGAGAAACAGTACTAGCGGCGCACACTGGAGACGGCGCACCCGAAGGACTCCTCGAGTGAAACGATTTTAACAAATTAATATGACAAACCCTAGACTTTCTCCGGCGGTCTGGGGTCTGGATCACATAATTGTTGTCACTGAGTTTTTGTTCCACCACATATGGGCCAGCGAACTGAGCTGATAAGCTGGACCCTACCACAGGCAACAACACCAACACTTTCTCACCCGGCTGAAAACTTCTGCAAACAGCTTTTTTATCATAGCGAGTTTTCATTTTAGCTTGCGTATGTGACAGATTCTCTCGAGCTAACTGACATGCAAGGTGAAGCTTTTCCCGAAGTCCGCTAACATAATCCAGAACATTATGCTGAGTTTCAGAAGTTTCTGACAACCACCTCTCCTTCAGAAGGCGGAGGGGACCGCGGACCACGTGTCCAAACACCAGATCCATCGGACTGAATCCCAAGGATTCCTGAGTGGTTTCTCTGACTGCAAACAACAATAACGGCAGACCCTCATCCCATTCTCTATCCGACCCCGCGCAGAACTTGCGCAGCATAGCTTTGAGGGTTTGATGGAATCTTTCCAGAGCACCTTGACTTTCCGGGTGGTATGGACTGGATTTTACATGTTTTATGTGCAACTCCTCCACGACCTGTGCAAACATTTTTGAGGTGAAATTCGTTCCTTGGTCTGTTTGAACAACCTTTGGAAGCCCGAAAGTAGAGAAAAATTTAAGTAGTGCTTTTAGCACCGGTTTTGCTTTCAGCGTGCGTAGTGGAATTGCCTCTGGGTACCTTGTTGCTGAACACATTATTGTAAGTATGTATTGGTGTCCGGATTTGGTTTTTGGCAGGGGACCCACACAATCCAATATTACTTTTTCAAACGGCTCACCTATTACTGGAATAGGATGTAACGGAGCAGGTGGAATGGGTCTGTTAGGTTTCCCCGCCATCTGACATGTGGTACAGGTACGGCAATATGCCACCACATCAGCTTTCAACCCTGGCCAAAAGAAGTTGCGCAACACCCGATGATATGTTTTGTTCACCCCAAGATGTCCAGCCATGCTGGCATCATGCGCTAAGCTAAGCACCTGCCCTCGATGTGGCTTCGGCACCACCACCTGCGTAGCACCAGGCAAACCACACCGGTCAGAGGACCACCTCCTCATAAGAACTCCATCTTGCAAAAAATAAGAAGTGGGTGATTCACTTCCTGCATTCTTAGCTGCAGATAGAAAACAGGGAGCCAGTGATGAGTCATTCTGCTGAGCGGTTATCAATGCATCCCTATTCAATTTCTCATCCAGCTCTGGCATCAGTTTCATCACATCGCTTTTTGTTCTGTCACTCTCATGGCTGGGAGATATTCTCTCGTCTGGCATCGCCATAAACGTGTCAGCAACATCCATAACGTCATCAAATTTGCGTGACTGCGCACGAGTGATTGCACAAACAGGAAACACATTTAACAAAGGGGCGGCAACCTCAGTGACAGAAGAAATAGGCGTTTCCACCACTTCAGGCGGTGGGAAAACTGTCCCACCAGCCAAGTCATTTCCTAAAATAAACGAAACCCCTTTAATCGGCAACTGGGAACTCACCGCAACTTTGACATGCCCCGTTTTCACGGGCGAATGTAAATGGACTTTGTGTAACGGCGCCCGAAGAACGCTCATCTTAATTCCCCAAACCAACACATCCGAATCACAAGCAGTTTTATCTGACAATGGTAGTACACTATCCAACATAAACGACTGATGCGCACCCGTGTCCCGAAGAATAGTAACAGGCACTTTGTCCCCCTCTTCTCCCGTCACAGAAACAAAGCCTTTCGTGATGAACGGTTTAAAACGTGGCTCTATTTCTGCATCCACATGGTGCAAATCACGGGTGAGAGTGGAATGCGATTTAGGCAAAGGGACAACTTTGATGAGACCTACGCCCGCTGGATTTTTAGAGCCTTTGCGCTGCTCTTTCCTCCGGAGCGCAGGACAGACAGTGATTAGATGTCCGGGTCCGCGACAATAAAAACAGTCGCGATTAACACCATCCTCCTGTCTATCTTTCAGTCCTATCTTTGGTGACTTTATCTTCCTTTCCTGTCCCACCCTAGTATTCTGTGCGACAGCGGCTGAAAATATAGTTTTGTGGGTGAGAGTAAACTCATCAGCCATCACTGCCGCTTTAGCAAGTGAGGTCACCTTTTGCTCATTCAGATAAATAACTACTTGGTCCGGCAAACATTTTTTGAATTCCTCTAACAAAAGAAGCTCTTTCAGCCCCTCGAGATCCTTTACTTTACTGGCCTGCAACCATCGTTCAAACAAGCGACTCTTTTCACGGGCAAACTCCACAAATGTCTGATTGGCGGTTTTTTCACACTTCCTAAATTTTTGACGGTAGGCTTCTGGGACGAGCTCATATGCCTGCAACACAGTCTTCTTCATGACGTCATAATCCAGGCTATCTTCAATTGATAAACTGGTACACACCTCCTGGGCTTTGCCAACCAATTTGCATTGTAACAGCAGCGGCCAAAATTCCTTCGGCCAACTTAACGCGGCCGCTATACGCTCAAAAGCGTTAAAATAGGAATCCACTTCGGCCTCACGAAACGGGGGAACCAGTTTAACGTGTTTGGTGATGTCAAAACCTGTCGGGACCGCGGTGGACGTACTAGGATGACTAGAGGCAGATGTGGAGGGCTTTCGCTCCAGCTCCAAAGCTCTGACACGGAGGTGCATTGCTTGTACCTCAAGCTCTTTAGCACGGGCTTCCACCTCCCTAATACGGAGGGTCAAACGGAGATCTTCCGTAGACCGCCCCGCCAGGGGTTCCCCGGCCGTACCAGACTCAGCTGCTTCAGGCTTCGCCCCAGCAGCATCAGAGTCCGCCTCGGCTGTGTCAGAGCCCGCCTCAGCCGCATCAGAGTCCGCCTCGGCTGGTAGCACGTTAACAGGCCCTTTGGCATCCGACCCCGGCTCAGCCTCCGGAGCCACCTTCACACCCCCGCCATCAGGCTGCTCTACAGCTGCCTGCGGGGCAGGAAGAACGCCTCGCTCCACCAGCTCTGCACACAAAGCGTCCCTAACCTCCGCTTTGCGGGCACCATAGGACACTTGAATATCATAACAACTAGCAATGATAAGCAAATCCGCTTTCCTGCACTTCACAATTCTATCCCACGAAGGCGAAGTAACAAAATCATCCAAAGAAAACTCCATAATTCCACACACCTACCACCCCCACACCCAAGAAAACCGCCAACAGACCAAACACACGCAAAAACCCACAGAAAAAGGCAGAGGACGAGCTCCCAATTCATGTTACGACCCGTCTAGGGCCAGGCCATAACATGAGCGAGGCACTCGCTTCCCTCCCCAAGACCCAAGCAGTCACACGCAACAAATCCGTTAGATGTGAAGTGATTTATTTACAAGGTGAATAAAGAGAACCAAAACGGGAGTGTCAACACTTCCGGGTGAGCCAAGGCCAAAACAATAAACAAAACAAACCTACACAAATCCCGCACCCCTGACCTCACCAAAATAAAGTCAAAAATAAAGACAGAGTCTGACCTCCTTAACTAACTCAAAACAGGAGAAAACGGGTGATCAAAAGAAATGGCAGCTCACCCCTACCCACTCCACTTCCACAACTTTCAAGCGTATACTGCAGCCAGCGGCTATCACAGGACTACTGCTGGGTGATGAGGAGAAACGCGAGGGCCTCTCCCGCTGTAGCACTCCAGCCTCCTTTTAATGGGCGGGTCCTCCAGCTGGATCCAATCACGCCGGGGCAGTATATCCACGCACCAATCGGAACAGGGCCCTGGCACAGCTAAATTAACATAGAAAAAACACAACACCTGCACAAACAAACACATTCGTAACACAAAGCTGTATGACACGTTTCCAGCTGTTAGTATCATGGTTGCTAGGCAACCTGGGTAGCGCGACGGAGGCTAGCCTGTCCCATTTCACAAGCCTCTCACTTCCGGCCTTAGTGGTCTTTGACTACGCGGCCCTTGAGGACCGTTGAGGCTGCGTACTTTGAGGCTGCAGACCCTGAATTGGGATACAGCCTATGATTCACATTTTACATTACCATCCTCAACCATGGTTTATATATGGCCACTAGAGGGTGATGTTGGACTTTAAACACTAACATGGATACAAGAAGATCATCAGTGATGCTTCCTCAGTTTGAACTTAACACACATTTGTTGTTTGCCCAATAATGGGCCTCCTTCATTGGGGTTTTGCTCCTTTCTCAAATCCAACTGGTTCAGCAGATCATGTCCTTATTGTTTTAAGCAGACAGCATCATATCACCTCTGTACTGGTTTCTTTGCATTGGCTTGCTGTGAGATTTACATTAGGGTATTACCGAAAGTTGCTCAGCGCTGTTCCCTTAATCATCAGGTGTCATCAACGGGGGATCTCTGCATGTTTGCTTTTGCAGATATTTTTTATTATTCCTACACAAGATACAACCTCAAAGTGATTCTTGTCTCATCCTGGAACAAATACATGCACATACATGATCCATCAGTGACGGTCACCACTCTACTCAAAGAAGGGAAGACGTTTCCCTTCTTTGACACAAATTACCAAGCACTTCCTGGTTTTTTTTTCTTTTTTCACATAAAAGCTCACTTATGAAGGTTTGACTGCAGTGAATGTTCTTTAAGATGTACTGAGGGTCATGTTTTAGTTTAAAACATTTTAACACATAACTTTTAAATTGGAGGGTAAAAAAGGATTAAAATGAAGTGTGTTTCAGTCATTTAAAAACACTTCCTGTCACTGTGGCAGTGACATCATGCAGTTTGTGTTTTGACCTCCAGAGGACCACAAATCAGTACAGACAGAGATCTATTCAAACTTTGCTGCCATCAGTAATAATTCTTCAAATATAATCATCAGTGTTTGAGCAGTTATGATATCAGGGATAATCTAGACATGTGTGGCAATACTGAAAATGTCACATCATGTGATCCACTCTCAGTCAGCACTTTCATTCATGACTCCAACATGTTGAAATGAGCTTTGAAGAAACGTCGGTTTAGTGCTGAAATATTCAAACGCTGCATGAAGAACAACAATGCATGTGTGTGTTTCAAACAGGAAAACAAGCAGAAATAAAACACGGCCTGCCAGCAGACAGTGTTTCGATTCTCCTGGGTGTCCTCAAACGCCTCTTTCCTTCCTGCTCAAATTTACTTTCACTTTCCTGAACTTCGTGGAGTGGAGCTTGTTGTTGGTGTGTGTGTTTGAAGAAACTGTAAGTTTGCTTTGTTTCCTCTTTTAACAGTTTGTCTTAAGGAATTTTACTGTATGTTCAGCTCATGTTTGATTTCTTATCAGAACAAACTGTTTTTTTGCAAACTGTGTTTTCTCCATTAAAGTCAGTCTGTAATGGTTTTCAACGAGGCCGAGTGTGTCCGCCATTTTCTCTCTGTGTGTATATAGGTCTGTCTCAATATGCGTACTTGAGAATTGAGAAAGTTCGTAAGTGTGAATCAGACCAAACGCACTAAATGTGGTCTGAGCTCGGCCAGAGAGAGTAGTTCCGATGTTTATATTTACATGGACAGCAGGAGAGAGAGAGGGAGCAGACTTTGTAAATTAATATTTTGTATAAATGTGTGTTAGATGCATATTCAACATGTCGGTCGTAAAAATACTGCGTCACAAACTGTTGGCTCCGCACCAACGGGGACAAGTGTTACAAAACAACAAAATATATTGTAGTTTACTAAAACTAAACTCATAAATAAACAATCACTGAGATCATTTAAAGATATGTATGTAGCTGCCACAATGGTAATGCGAAGTTTTCACCCTGTAGCTCTTTGTGTCAGATACAGCAGGAACTTTTTAAAGTGTTGTTTAAAGCAAACATAGCTTCGATTCAGCAGGTCGGTTAAAAAGTATCATGAACTGATGACTCTACGCCAACAGACCGTTCACACTGAAACAAAAATGTAGGATAAAACAGTGTTTACATTTCTCAGCCTGAACAAATTAATTATAGTATTACATTTAAAATAGTCTGTTAATAAATCAGAACATCTAATGATGCATCAGTCACAATTTTTATATTAATAGTTTAAGTCAGACACAAAGCTGTGCCGTTAAAAAAAATTCTTGATGATATCTATATCTATCTATTATATTACAATTATATATATTTATATATATAATTGTATATATTTTTTTTTTTTCAGGCAATTTTTGTTTTTTGTTTTGTGTATTTTATGTTCAATATAGGTATTTGTTGTGCCTGAAAATGAAAAAATAAATGAAATGAAATGAATGAAATATATACATAATTATAATATTATTTAAATACACACACATATATGAATACTAGGGGTGCAATGATACACAAAATTCACGGTTTGATATTTTTTAAATACAAAAACAATGTTCATGCCTTTTTAATTTGTCATTTATTAAAATTATAAATATATATTTTAACTCAAAAGTACAGGTTTTAAATTTAATGTTGCTGAAACAACAAAGTAATAAAAAAAAAATCTATCTGATGGAGAAATCACTCATCTTTGGAAAAGAGTTTATTACAGAGAAACATATGGCTCTTTCCAAAATAAAAGCTATACTATACGCTTCTTGTGGGCTATATTCTCACCAGCATATTAAACATATCAGGTCCCCATAAGGAGAATCATGTGCTAACGGCTGTCTATATGACTCGGGTAAAGTTTGTAGCATGCATGCTTGTTGTTTTTGTCTGCTTCCACTTGTCTTTGCACTAGGATGATGTCGGAGTAAATGTGCAGTCATATTCGTTGTGTTCCCACTAGTGCTGTCAGCGTTAATCTGAAATGACGTTAACACCACAACATGGCAAATCTCCGTTAACGAGCTACCACGGATCGCCCTATGCGTGGGGCTGGACGGCCAACACGTTAACGAGCTAACACACTACTTCCCACCCATGTAATTGAGCATTGCATGGCACATCCAACATACTGTTTTACTTTTGTCCACGACGTGCTTACCTTCAGGGTCATACTTCACATGAAAACCAAAATAGTTCCAAATGCCAGATCTGAATGAGAGTGGGGGAGGTTCAATTTGCCATGTTGCAAGGAGAGCTTAACTTCTGTCTCGCTAGCTTGCCCTGCGCTCAGTGAATCTGCGTTCGACTACTCCGCCTAGGCTGCACTGTCGAGCGCAGATCCACTGAGCGCTCAACACAGACAGCATCGTCAGAAGGAAAGTTGATAAAATAAATAAAAAATTTTGTAATGTTCGATACATATGCATACCGAACCGAAAGCCCTGTATCGAACGGTTAAATATCGATACGAGTATTGTTGCACCCCTACTATATATATATATATATATATATATATATATATATATATAAAACACCCAGCACGCCCCTGCGGGCGGTTTATCCTTCAAGCTCGGGTCCTCTACCAGAGGCCTGGGAGCTTGAGGGTCCTGCGCAGTATCTTAGCTGTTCCCAGGACTGCGCTCTTCTGGACAGAGATCTCCGATGTTGTTCCCGGGATCTGCTGGAGCCACTCGCCTCTGGAGGAGGGAGGGAAGGAAAATAACGAGGGTGGGATTAAGTGGATTGTGTTTTAAATAGATCGCTTTATTGAAGTGATTTTTATTGGTCTTATTGGTCTCTTTTAACTTTTTTCTTATATATATACACATATATATATATATATATATATATATATATATATACACATATATATATATATATATATATATATATATATATATATATGATATTGTACATGTTTGTTTGTGCAAAATTGTTTATTTGTTCTGTTTCACAATAAAATATATATATATATATATATATATATATATATATATATATATGATATTGTACTAAGGTAAACTGTTTTCTCTCACTGTAGTGAATATGAACTCAAACTTTGATTTTTAACAAATTAAACTTTATGGTGACGTGTAGGATGAACAGTTACTTTGACATTCGATTACAAATGAGTTTCAGAGTTTTGAACCAGTTTGGATCACTTTGAGTAGAAAAGGAGGTACTTGTATCAATACCAAATAGGGCTGCCACAAACGATTATTTTGATAGTCGACTAGTCACCGATTATTTTTGCGATTAGTCGACTAATCAGATCATGCATCCATTGGACGTAAAACATACAGCTTATTGCACCAGCAGCATCTGCTCTTATATAACTATCATTATCTTACAGCTTTAAGTGTTTAAGGTATGTGCTGACTAAAAATAAAGACAAGATGATAGTTTATTAAATTTTAATGAAATTTGCAGATTGTTTCGGTGGAGTTTAATAAACTCAGCTGCGTGCTCCTTGCTATCTAAAATATAACAGGACACCGGAGTATATTCTCGAGCATCTCACACTTCTGATAATCAGCTATCTGCTTGATGTTTTTTTCAGCTGTGTAAAAACTATAACTTTAATCTCAGCTAAACCGATTTACTCAGGAACAAATAAAACACTAAAAAAAGCCAAACAATATAATTTTTAAGTTATATATCATGTTTAACCTGAGTAGCGAAAGACGGCGGTGGGTTTGAAAATGATTTTCCGGGAATCTGGTGTTCTCACCGGCTCTAGTGAGCCTTGCCCCCGGCTAGCTATTGAGCTGGTGGGTAACAGACGTCTCCGAAAACGTCGGAGCACTTTTGAAAATATGTGGTGTCTTGATAAACTGAGCAGATATTTGAGGTTTACACAGCTACATTCTCGCCTGAAAACGTGTTAAACGTTTATTTTGTGACGTTTATTTTGCGCTATGAATTCTGGGACAGAGCTTCTTCTTCGGGGTTTAACGGCAGCTGACCTCCTTGTACATGCAGTGCTGCCATCTTCATTTTCAGTCCGTTATTACACTCTTAAATCCTACTACTTATTCCTTCGTCTTTTGGGATCTTACAAAGCTTCACGTGACGCGTCGACTATTAAATTAGTCGTCGACGATTTTGATAGTTGACATAATCGTGACTAGTCAACTAATAGCCAAGTGTTGATTTTAATACTGATGCATTTTTCAGGGATGTTTAGTGGTAATTAAGAATTTGAAGAAAAATACAAAGGAGGCCTGCTTGTTTTTTACTTTCTTGCGATTACCCTAATAAGGATTGTTTTATCCCTTTATGTTCTCAGTCCTTCTGAATGTGATTCCTCATCTTCAAACATGAGTCTTTCAACTCCGCAGGTTGTGACAGTTTTACTTTGCTGTGTTAAAATCCCAGGATCAGAAACATGTGAGGCTCCACTCTGAGATCCACAACCAGATCATGTCTGTTAGATTTTGTCTGGATCTGAAAGCTAAAATCAGATTTGAAACCAGTTAACTGAAATAGCTGTTCACATTTCATTCACACAGACATCAGAATCAAACACACAAAAATCCCAAATCTGCTGCTGATGTTAAAGCGTGTTTTCCGTGTCTGAGGACAGAGAGCTGCTGAACATGTTGCCATGTTAGTATCTGGAGTATCCATGGAGAAATCTGGTGAATCTGGTTCAGGGAAATGAGTAGAGTAATTTCCAAACAGATAAATTCTGCGGGGATGTTTGTTCTAAATGAAATAGAAGATTGAAAGGGTTATTTTCGAACTTTGAATCATATAAAATTATTCCTGTAGTCCCAGAATAAAAATAAGTTTTTAACGTTTAAATGTCAGCATATTTGAGTGAAAAACTCTAGTTTGTTTCTCTAACATATTTAAAAATGCCTCAGTTGACCACATATATCCTGCTCAACTAGAGCTGTGAGCATCTAGAGCATGGCTGGTGGTCCACAGTAACTGCTGTCAGACTGACACATCTGTTTGACCACAAGCAGTTATGATGTCAGCAGCTGTTGGAGGTTGGGGGTCTTTATAATTACAGTGCAGGTTTGATGCATAGCTGTAGTAAAGAACTGAATTAAACCTGTTGGATTTTGTCTGATTAAAAATCCTTTGTTACAAATATTGGATCTGCTTCAATAGGAAGTAATTATGACAACAACACAAAGGTTGTTAGATTCTTTATTCATGCTGACTTAATTAGATGAAACAAAACTATTATATTAAATTACTGAAAACATTAACAGACAATTAGACATGAATTATCAGGTACATCAGCAGGCGAAGAGACAGAAGAAATGTGTTGTGTTAGAAATAAATCAAACATTGATGAATGTAGTACTTTCCAAATATGTTTTAATCAGGTTTAATTAAAAAATATATAATTAATTTTATATAGTGTATTTACATATAATAATACCAAATAACAGTTATTGGTTTCTGTTTGTGCACAGACATGATAAAGCACACATGTCTGTCTCCCTCTCTGTGTCCAGCTTTTTGATCTCAGCTGTCCCTCTGATAGACTCATTTGTAATTGTGTCTCTCCCAATGAAAATCTTACCATCTTTATCTCTGCCACCTCTCGCTTTTTTGCAGAGGGGAGACAGTACTGAACAAAGCGCTGTAACTCCCAGAGGTGTGGACTCGAGTCACATGACTTGGACTTGAGTCAGACTCGAGTCATTAATTTTATGACTTTAGACTTGACTTGAAAAAATGTTCTAAGACTTGTGACTTGACTTGGACTTTTACACCAGTGACCTGGGACTTGAATTGGACTTGAACTGGTTAACTTGAAAAGATTTGATATTTCACCCCAAATCTAAAATTTAAGACGCATATTATATAGAAAGTGTGCACCATTAATTCAATTCATTCGTTCATTTATTCCAACCACACTCCGTACGTATGTGTGCATGAGCTGTAGCACAGCCAATCAAATTAACCAGAGTTTTTTAAGAAGAAAAAAAAACGCTCAAAAATGCTGCAAGGAGTTCTTTTTTTCAGGTACATAAACTATGAAGTAGCCAACAAAAAAACCCGAAATGCAATATGCAAAACATGCAAGAAGAGAATCACAGACAGAGATGGAACAACTTCCAACTTTGTCCGACAGTTGAAGTTGCATAAAGAACGGTAGGTGGTGCTTCTCTTTTGCTACGATGAGATAGCTGACTTCATCTAACTTTGTGATGTCAACTAGCTTTAATGTGTATGATATTTTTGTCATGCGATTTTAAAGCCGGTCCTACAAGCGCATCCAAGAATAACATGCAGCTTATCTCAGAACTGTCGGTGAAAATTATTCTTGGAGCTAAGTTTAATTGAGCTGCATTTTATAGAGGTGCAATTTCACAATTTGTGTATATTTTCTAAGTTCACTATTTTGTCATGTGTTGAGAAAAACACAGATTTAAAAATTACATGGTCTAATATTTACATTTAGCGTATAACTGCAACATTCTTTTTTCGTTTTTTTTTTTTTTTTAAAGACTCGAAAGGACTTGAAATTCAAAGTTTCAGACTTGTGACTTTATTCGGACTTTTAAACCAGTCACTTGAGACTTGACTCTGACTTGCCTGACATTACTTGAGACTTGACTTGTGACTTGAGGATAAAGACTTGGGACTTACTTGAGACTTGCAAAACAATGACTTGGTCCCACCTCTGGTAACTCCCCCCCCAATTTAAATGAAAACTACACAGACAAATAAAAATAGCCAACAACAGAAAATAAACTCTTGTTGTGGAAATCTGCCTTCTCCACCTTCCTTTTATTTATATTCCTTTTTTATGGCAGCTTCCTCTGCCTCACACTGCTGTCTGACTGCATGTAGCTGAAACTGAGATGAAGCAGGAAAGAAGCAGCTGATATTTGGACAGCACACATGAGAGAAAGGAGGATTTCAGTTGATGTGCACATGAATGATTTGTGTTTCCTCGGCAGGTGTAGGTAGAAAGTGTGTGTGAGCTGATGTGGATGTGAATTCAGCAGCATGGATCAATGTGCGGGCAGAGAGGAGGGAGTCCCTCCCTCTGAAACTAGTCTGTGTGGGGAACATGAGAGCCAAACCAAAGCTCAGAGGTGAGATGACCATCTCTAACTGTCCATGACTTTTCTCCATGTCACAGCTCAGCACTCACATTACTGCTCCATTATTATTCACAGGAACCAACCTGGACCTCCAACCAGCTCTGTGTCCTTAAAGAGTGACCGGTCTATAGGGAATCCCATTAATTTTACAGTCCAGCCTCTGTCTGCTGCAGAGAGGTGAGCTGTTAGTAACATGAACTCTTTGATTTAACTGCTTGATGATGCTGGATATAAACTGAAGTGCAAACATGTAATTCCCTAAATCCCATTTAAACTGTCTCTATAAATGAACATTTATAGAGACACTGCATGCACAAAGGCTAATGTGCATCATAGAGCTCTGATCTAAAACACAGTGGTAGATTTAACTCTTTCTCTGAAGCTGGTTTTAAGAAAAAAAAATACGACCTTGTTTTCTGCTTAGCCGTCACACAAGAATTTACATCCCTGATAAACAGAAGGAGTCTCACTATCTGTTTATCTCCCATTACAATGGCCTCACTATGTGTGTAGAGCATAAGGCCCATCTGTAGTGCACAGGCATACATTTAAGTGAGAAAGTGACATTACTATTACTAATGTGATATGATTAAAATATGTGATTAATACATGAGAAAAGAAATCTGCCACCACATCCCACCCTTTTTATTCAACCCCATTAGAATCACATTAAAACAAACATGGAGATTTCTTTTCTAACTACTGTACATCAACACTATTGCATATCCAAAGAATTCACAATGTGCATCCTCCCTATAGAAAAACAATTCACACCTTTATGGTCATCTTCACTCTCACTATCATCCTCTCTTCATTTGAGTCTCCACCCTTTGTTCAAAGGAATGAACGTTATAAAAGAAAACACAAAATATGAGATCATATACAGAAAATAAAACGGCATCAGTTGTTCATCTGCAAAAGATAATTTCAACTTTAGTTACATCAAGGTGTTCATTCATGAGAACCTGTTGTTAAGATAAGGAAATCCTTCAGTGTGAGACATATTTCTCCACTTTCTCCACTCCACTCAACTGGCAGAATCAGCCTAGTACTAAAACAAAACCCACAAATCTGCCAGAAAAGTTTTGCTTTCTGAAGTGACATTCTGGTGGAACAATATGTTGTAGGGATTAGAACCTGCCATGCAGTGCTGCAGTCACTGCTTCTGGCTTTGATTAATAACTGATGCTTACTTTGTCTGAAATCAGATTTAAGAGTCACTACCTCTGTTCATTTTCCCCACATCATATTTACTGGTTGCCCACAATGCTCCAGAATGTCATGTTATGTCAATTCTGGGGAGTCGGGGGTCCACAGGCATACTTCCACCTGCTAAATACACAGAGGAATTTTTCTTTTTAGTTAGCAGCTGCACATTTCACACAACACTAATGTTCATCATTAAGCACTAAACACTTAATTCAGTTTATTTTGAAAAGTCTTAACAGGATCTTGAACTTTATTGTGAAAGGTTTATGTGGAACAAGTGGACACGCGGTGGTTTTTACCGTCTTTATTGCTAACGGCAATGCATAAAAACAAACGTGTGTCATCTGTAGTGTGGTTATATTAAATGTAAGAGAAAGAGAGAACTTTAAGAAATTAATATAGCCACTACAGTGACCATCAAAATAATGAAAAAATATTGCCGTAAACAGTTTATTTTGCGACACCACGAAACAAACGACAGCGTAAAATGAAACGATAGACGTTTTTATATCGTCGTCCGATATATATCGTTATATCAAACAGCCCTACCTCTTCTCATGATTCATCCCACACATATCAGCCGATTTAACTATTTTCTTTGTTGACATCCCTCTTTCTCTCACACAACATATACTTCACACATTTGGAGTTTTCACCCAGACCACCACTAGGGACACAACCTTCCCAAGGCTCCTATAGCTTTGGTACAAAGTGCTAAAAACCATAAACCCAAACACAGAAGAGTCCTTCCCTGGGAGAGAAGAGTCCCCAAATCAAAAAAAGCTCACCAATGCAGATTCTTTTTCCCAGTACTTTCAAAATGGTTCGTTAACTTCCCGCATGTGTGAGTTGCTGAAGGCTTCTCGTGGTTCCCCCTTTTTTGAAAACGAAACAATGGTGGGACTGGGTTAATTCTTACCTCTCAGACAGATCCTTTTCTGTTGTGATGGAAGGATACTCTTCCTCTTTTGCCCCGCTCTGTTGTGGTGTGCCCCAGGGGTCTGTATTGGGCCCTTTATTGTTCTCTTTGTACATGCTACCCTTGGATTCCATATTTGAAAAATACAATATTTCTTATCATTGTTACACAGATGACATTCCGATTTATTGTCAACTGACTGATGATCTGTCATTGTCACTGAACTCCTTGTTCGATTGCCTGAGAGAGGTCAAAGATTATTATGGTGTTCGATAGCCATATCCCTCGAGACTAGCTAGTTGCCCTACTGGGGACCATTCTAAATTCTCTCTCTGATTCTATAAATAAACTAGGTGTCTATTTGGATAGCTCCTTTAAGCTCGATAAGCAAGTGTCTTCTGTAGTTAAATCTGGCTTCTTTCAATCTCTACTTTTGTAAGCAGTAACTGTTGAATGTAACAGGAATGTATATCCCAGATATCAGTTGGAGACAGTAGAAGCTTCAATTTTCTTGGTTTTTCAGCTCAGGATATAAGCCAGGAGACTAGCTATTTTCTTCCCACACAGTATGAACAGCTAAATAAGCTAAATATAGAGTCACAATTAAATTATATCGATCGGGTAAACTGAATATATATGGGTTTTTTATTTGTTTCTCTCAAGGGACAGATTTAATTTGAGCTAATTCTTCATGATTCCCTCCACAGAGTAGACCAGGAGAGCTCAGAGGTTCCCAGTGGTCAGTCTGCCCAGCAGCATCAAACAGACCTGGACTCTATATTTATGGTCTGTACATGTTCAAGAACTACTTTTATAACTATTCTGTTCACAGTCATCTCCATGCTGCTCTTTATAGGCCAGTAGATTGTTAGAATAGAATAGAATTCAACTTTATTGTCATTGCACATGCACAGGTACAGGGCAACGAAATGCAGTTTGCATCCATCCAGAAGTGCTTAGTGATATAGATATATTACAATATATATTAGCAATAATATAGATATGTAAGTATATTACAGAAATGGGTCTATTATGTTATAATGTACACGGTATGAAGTATGTTGTGAATATTCTATAACTATAAGTATGTACAGGCTGTAGTGAGTACAAGCTATGTACAGGATATGGACAGGATATAAATATGAAAAACTATACAGAATATGAAATAAATAACTTTACAGGAATCTGAGATATACAGCTATACAGAAATGGTTGGTGGTCTGGCGTCACGTCTGCTTTGGTTGTGGTTGTGGGGTTCCCTCGCTCAAAACGAGCATAAAAGTTGTTGAGCTCGTTGAGGAAGGAGACATCAGAGGATGCGGGGGAGGGTTTGGTGGTCCTGTAGTCTGTAATGGTCTGGAGTCCTTGCCACATGCGTCGGGTTAGTGTGTCCAACATGGATCTGATGTTTGGCTCCATGGATCATTCATAAAGTATTCTGTTCCAGCTGCTGGAGGACAACATCATCTCTTTTGTGAAGAACGAGCTGAAGAAGATCCAGAAGGTTCTGAGTCCAGATTGCCCAGAATGCTTAGAGAGTAAGAGGGAGGATGATGAGCAGAGGAGGAGCAGCAGAGAGGCATTTGTTAAGATTACAATGGACTTCCTGAGGAGAATGAAGCAAGAGGAGCTGGCTGACCGTCTGCAGAGAAGTAAGAGGATTTATTTAAAGATTTAATCTGCTGGATAAATGGGACACTTTTGTCTCAACCGATGGACCAGTGTGTTTAGTCATTTCTCAGTGGGTCAGAGTTTGTCATCAGCATTTTGTAAAATCTGATTGTTGAAGGTCTATTTTTTATTATTGTTATTTAGAACATCCCTCTGCTGTTTGTCATCGTAAACATAAATCGACTCTGAAGAAGAAGTTCCAGTGTGTGTTTGAGGGGATCGCTAAAGCAGGAAACCCGAACATTCTGAATCATATCTACACAGAGCTCTACATCACAGAGGGAGGGACTGCTGAGGTTAATGATGAACATGAGGTCAGACAGATTGAAACAGCATCCAGGAAACCAGCCAGACCAAAAACAACAATCAGACAAGAAGACATCTTTAGAGCCTCACCTGGAAGAAATAAATCAATCAGAAGAGTGCTGACAAAGGGAGTTGCTGGCATTGGGAAAACAGTCTTAACACAGAAATACACCCTCGACTGGGCTGAAGACAAAGCCAACCAGGACATCCAGTTCGTATTTCCATTCACTTTCAGAGAACTGAATGTGCTGAAAGAGGAAAAGTTCAGCTTGGTGGAACTTGTTCATCACTTCTTTACTGAAACCAAAGAAGCTGGAATCTGCAGCTTTGAAGACTTCCAGATTGTGTTCATCTTTGATGGTCTGGATGAGTGTCGACTTCCTCTGGACTTCTCCAAAACCACAATCCTAACTGACCCTAGAAAGTCCACCTCAGTGGATGTGCTGCTGATAAACCTCATCAGGGGGAAACTGCTTCCCTCTGCTCACCTCTGGATAACCACACGACCTGCAGCAGCCAATCAGATACCATCTGAGTGTGTTGACATGGTGACAGATGTCAGAGGGTTTACTGACCCACAGAAGGAGGAGTACTTCAGGAAGAGATTCAGAGATGAGGAGCAGGCCAGCAGGATCATCTCCCACATCAAGACATCACGAAGCCTCCACATCATGTGTCACATCCCAGTCTTTTGCTGGATCACTGCTACAGTTCTGGAGGATGTGCTGAAAACCAGAGAGGGAGGACAGCTGCCCAAGACCCTGACTGAGATGTACATCCACTTCCTGGTGGTTCAGGCCAAAGTGAAGAAGGTCAAGTATGATGGAGGAGCTGAGACAGATCCACACTGGAGTCCAGAGAGCAGGAAGATGATTGAGTCCCTGGGAAAGCTGGCTTTTGATCAGCTGCAGAAAGGAAACCTGATCTTCTATGAATCTGACCTGACAGAGTGTGGCATCGATATCAAAGGAGCCTCAGTCTACTCAGGAGTGTTCACACAGATCTTTAAAGAGGAGGGAGGACTGTACCAGGACAAGGTGTACTGCTTCATCCATCTGAGTGTTCAGGAGTTTCTGGCTGCTCTTTATGTCCATCTGACTTTCATAAACTCTGGACTCAATCTGCTGGAAGAGAAACAAACAACCTCCCAGAAGTCTGAAACAAAAGAATCGGCAGTAAAATACTTCTACCAGAGTGGTGTGAACAAGGCTTTACAGAGTGCAAATGGACATCTGGACTTGTTCCTCCGCTTCCTCATGGGTCTTTCACTGCAGACCAATAAGACTCTACTACGAGGTCTGCTGACACAGACAGGAAGTAGCTCCCAGGCCAATCAGGAAACAGTCCAGTACATCAAGAAGAAGCTTAATGAGAATCTGTCTGCAGAGAAAAGCATCAATCTGCTCCACTGTCTGAATGAACTGAATGATTGTTCTCTAGTGGAGGAGATCCAACAGTCCCTTAGATCAGGAAGTCTCTCCAAATACTGGTCTCCCGCCGAGTGGTCTGCTCTGGTCTTCATCTTACTGTCATCAGAAAAAGATCTGGATGTGTTTGATCTGAAGAAATACTGTGCTTCAGAAGAGGCTCTTCTGAGGCTACTGCCAGTGGTCAAAGCTTCTAACAAAGCTCTGTAAGTAAATATCTAATCATTTGTTCTTTTTTAAAATGTTTATTCTATTTAACAAAAAGAACGTCTGCAGAGTTCAAAATCGTAAACAGTGCAATGGGTGCTGGCATGTGAAAAAACTGAAATTTTGATATGAGACAGAAGTATATGACACTTTTCTTTTATATGTAGCAACAGAAATTGCCAGTGTTTCTGAAATATTAGGTACAATACAGTCACACTCTATAGTGCAGTGATTCTCAAACTGTGGTACTCTCTGGCTCTCTCTGGTTGTATGCTGGAAATGTCAAATCTTTTTTAAGATTAAATAATATAACATTGTGGAGGTATGCAAAGACAACACGAGAGTTCCCAAGGCTCTTCTGGGAGCCGGAGTTGACCAGAAAATGTCTCCCTGAGCGTGAGTCCTCTATGAAGAGAAGCCTTTCCTTATCAGAAGCGGTTGTGGCTGCTGCAGAGCGCTTCCAGGCTCGTTTCCCTGGGCCTTAAAACTGCGAAGGCGGCATGGTGGTGTTGCTAAAAACAAAGCCCCTTTTCGTGGTGCCACGATCCCAGCCACCATTGATAAGTCTGAGGTCCCCGGGAGAATCGGTGGGGGCATGGGAGATGCCATCGGCGAGTCGGGAACTATCGTCTGAATGACAAAGCTCCTCGTAGCCTGGAGAATGTGATCTGCTTCTTCTGCGAGTGAGCAGTAATCCTTCGGCCTGCAGCGTGGAGTTGGTGAGGCCAGCTTACACCGACAACTGTCGGAGGAAGACGTGGGTGAAGAGGAATCCACCGTCATCCATTCCTAGCAACATGCTCTCCATGAGCTCAAGATAGAGAGGAGTTTCTCAGCCCGCTCTGCGGGAGAGGGAGTAGCGCCTTCATAGCGGTATATTTCCCTCGGGATCCCGGGAGAGAGTCATTGCACAGCGGGTGGACAGTGGATGCAGCAAGGTCATCACATGATGGTATTTCATGTCGTCGGCTGAAACGCCACGGAGAGCAAACTGAGCTTTGACGTACACGAACTACGAAGGAGGGTCGTGGAGACAAAAATCCGGCAGCTTAGATAACAAAGTTATTCTAAGAACTCAGAGCTGAGGTTCCCCTTTTCTAAGTCTGCATGTTCTTATAAAAGAGGAAGCTGTTAGTTGTTTATCACACAAGAGTTCATGTCAAAAGTCACGTAGACATTTGCTTAGTGATCAATAAAAGAACACATTTCATGAAGCTGATCACACTGTATACAATTTTCTTTTAACACCCCCACAGCAAAAATTAAAACATACAGCTCTGCTATCGCTTCTGACAGCAGAATGCTATGTATGCGATCGTAGCTCAAAGAGTTGGCAGTTCGTCTTGTAACCGGAAGGTTGCCGGTTTGAGCCCCGGCTCAGACAGTCTCGGTCGTTGTGTCCTTGGGCAAGACACTTCACCTACCGCCTACTGGTGATGGCTAGAGGGGCCGATGGCGCGATAGGGCAGCCTCGCTTCTGTCAGTCTGCGCCAGGGCAGCTGTGGCTACAACTGTAGCTTGCCTGCACCAGTGAGTGAATGAATAGTGGAATTGTACAGTGCTTTGAGGGCCCCGAAAAGCGCTATATGAATGCAATCCATTATTATTATTATTATTATTATTATACATGAAGACAGAAAACTAAACAGCAGTGATGTTTGTTGGGCTAGCTGGTTTATAATGATGTGCTGCGTGGTGGCTAGCTATAATATAAACACAGTGAAGCTGGAAGATGAAAGCTAACTTTTTTTCTACTCGATAAAAGTAAATTTGAGAGTTCCCGATGGTTGGGGACAAATGTAATTGCATGGCAGAATGCTATAAATGGACTACACTTCAGTGAGGAGAACAACTGCGATATAAGGTTATTCATTAATATACTGCTGCATGGGCATTTGGTTGTTTAGGAAGAGGGGGAAGTTTTAGGAGTGATGGTGAGAGAAAGTGGGCGAGCGAAAGAACGAAAGAATGAGTTTTCATATGTGAGACATTAGTGACGTTTAGTGTGTTTGGAGGCTATAGTTAGTGTGTTGTGTAGTCATTGTTTTGTGTGTCAGTTATACTGCTGAATGTCACATTTGCTCCAAAAAAGCCACATGGAAAACTGGACTGATACACCTCTTGTTGTCAGACCTGCAGGGTTTAGGCCTGTGTGTCATGTTCGGCTGTGTGGCAGGCAGGAGAGGACCCAAACGCAAACTCACGGAGACAAAACGTAAACTCAAAAACACAGCTTTAATGCTGGCATAAAGTGAAACACAAAAAACAGTACTAAACTTAAACTGGGGAGACTAAAGCACGAGGAGCCACAGGGAAAAATCACACAGCTATGAGGGAGACTACGACACTGACAAAGAGAAACACAGAGCTTAAATACACAGAGGGATAACGAGGGAATGAGACACAGAAGGGGAGCACAGCTGGGAGTAATCAGGCTGGACGAGACAGGGACGCGAAACTAGAAACACTCACATGAGGCATGGACCTTCAAAGTAAAACAGGAAACACACTGACTGAATTCTAAACATGCAAACTTAACAGCAACAGGGGAGACAGAACATAGGAACCTGAAACATGGTACAAAACATCACAGTGGACATAACATGGAACACAGGGAAGCCATATGACAAAGCCAAAGAACTAAACCTATGATAACCATAACTGAAATCTAGGGAAACAGGAAACAGTACAACAAAGGACTCAAAACATAATCCATAATATAAAAACACGAGATCTCTTCAAAATAAAACGGGAAACATGAGAGGCACACATGACAACATAAGACAACAGACATGAAACACACGAAGGGCAAGGGAGACTTCACAGGGGTAGAAAACACAAGAGGGAACTAATAAGCAAATGAACATAGGAGACATAATGAGCTTAAACATACTATAAACATCAAAATGAACTAAAACTCAAAACACTGGGCCATAAGACCCAGGACCGTGACACTGTGCTGTTCTCCTCCATCTTATAGTAGACAGAAACTATTTTTTGGGGTGGCACAAATAATTAGTATGCCTTCTTATTTGATGCAGCAGACCTGATTGTTCTGTAAATAGTGGGGGCTCTCGGAGGTTGTAGAAATTGCAAACAAACATAGAATTGAGTGAGGAAAGTGGCAGTAAGTCGTCTGGTCTTTACTCCACTGCTGTATTTCTTATGGGTCCACATTTGCGATGCCCTCTATTTTTTTCAACTACCGCTGCTTCGCCTCTGGACGCAATCAGTCTCTATACCATCCGTTTTCTTTTGAGCTGCTTTTAAGCATGTTTCTTGTCATCGTCGTTCCAACAGAGTGTGTTTGTTTTGATTTGTGGACCCGGAAAATGGCGCCGCGCTCCCACAATACATTGCGGCGTGACGTCAACTCCAAAGCCCTATTGTACTGGTCCCCCTTTTGCCTTTAAAACAGCTGTCACCTGTCGAGATAGATAGCATTAGATCACTGATGGTGTACAGTGGTATGTGGCACCTAGTTATTTGCAACAGATCCTTATAGGTCCGTATTGAGGACCTGAATGTTCACAAAGAGGCTGCTCTGTCCAAATCAACTTTTATGTGTGAAATGTAACACTGGTAAAATGTGTCTGTGTGGTTCCCAATCAGAAGCCCTTCATGAATAGTGATGTTAAAAGATGCCTCGAAGCCTGCAACCATTCCGTATGACAACAGTTGTGACTTTGTCTACAACAACGAGGTAGTGAATCTGCACAGATCATCAGTCATAAGACAGCATAAGGAATCATCGTAATAAGGAAAACAAAGAAAGTTGATTCTGTTCATGTGGTCATTTTCAGTGGGAGAAATATTTCAACACTCATAAAGAGAGAAGACTGAAGAAGTTACTTGGAATAGTCAAAGGAGCTTGCAAAGAAAAGCGTCTGGACTTCTTTAAGTTACTTGAAGACGTTGGAGTTGAAAACTCTGGCTGATTGGGACCCACACCCAGTTTCACACCTTGGCTCAGGTGATTAGAGGATCATCAGGGGGTCCTTTTGTCCCTCTGTGGGGGGATACTCCCACTAGGTTTATATCTGGGACTCTCCACCATTTGACCTTAGAACTGAAGAAGCTTCTCGGATGAGAGGTGAAACGTCTTCAAGTAACTTAAAGAAGTCCAGACGCTTTTCTTTGCAAGCTCCTTTGACTACGATGACCTGGATGACTGAGAACCTTCACAGACTTACTTGGAATAGTTTCTCCCACTTAAATAAATGGGGCGAAAGTACAGACATTCTGCACTTAAGCAGAAGTACTGATACTAGTGTTAACCCTTTAAGACCTACCATATAACCAAGTCCGCCAGAGCTTATATTATATTTTTACATGCTGTAGTGCCATTTTTGGGAGCATTTCAAGTTGCTATACATCAATACAACCATTATAGCCTACATTTTAATAATACGTATGCATTAAGTTCATAGTAATTACATAAATCGCAAAAAAAAAAGTGCAATAGACTACAAAAAAATTTAAAATCATTTTTGTTTTTTTAATATATATTTCTAGGTAGAGAAATTTAAGAGGGTTATCCCTCAAAGCTGTAAATACAAAAAAGTACCGCATAGTTTCGCACCACAGGAAATTTGTTTTGAGTGTCTTCATAGTTTTATTTTTGAAATACACCAATTTTTATATACTGCAGGAAAAACGAAAATAAATATTATAGTGCAAATTTGCACCTAAGCATCTCAGAAATGACACAGAAAGTCATAAAGTCAAACATAATTTTTAAAACCATCAGTATAGGCTACATTTCCGTGAAAATGACGTCACTTCGTTTCGGGCAGGTCATGGCGGACTTGCGATAGTTCACGCTGACGTCAATTCCAATGTAGGAAGTGTTATGAACAGCTGATCAGATTGGCAAAGCGTGTTTCTGGAATATTATGTTTTTGTTGCTGCAAGCGCTTTTTATGCAGTTTTTGCAAAGCTATATGTGGAAGGAAACCGGGACCTTGGACAAGCTGATGACATAAGATGTCAGCACAATTCCTCCGGTTTCATATGCAAAAAAAATTATTGCGCTAGCTTACGTGGTTGCAGTGCTACCGGGATTTAAAAGTAGTTGCGCAAAACGGAGCGTGCTCTGACCGGTTTTAAAGGGTTAAAAATACTCCAGTTAAAGTTGAAATGTACTGAAAGTAAAAAAATTAAAAAGTAACTTTTTAGAGGATGTTTCTACTGTTTTTTGTGAAAACTAACTGAACCTTGTCATGTATAATTTAATAATAAAGAGAGTGTGCTTCTATCTGATTGGTCAGATACCATTGAGAAGGTCTGTGGTTTAGACTCCAGTCGCTTTTCTTTCCAAAGTCCTGAGGCTATGGTGGTACTCTAATTATTAATGAGAAAATAATGTTGTTAAATATATGTTTCAATGTTCAACAGTTTTTGATATTTTTTTAAATTCATGTAAACATTCAACATCACAGATAAAAAGTTAGAAATGACAAAAGTGACTCAGCACTGTGTACTTGTAAAGGCAGAGTACATGTGCCTGTATTGAACAGGTGTTACTAAATCTGTCTGGACCTAACTGTATTCAACCAAGATGACGCAGGTTAACCCTCTGGGGTCCAGGGTATAATTGGCCGTTTTTGACTACTTTTGATTTTACCTCTATATTTCACCTTTAAAAACTGTTTATCTTGCCTTGATTGGTATCAGTATTTTCAGCACAACCTCAAATATCTGAATTTGTAGTTATTTTTTTCATTTTGACATACTATATTAGCACAATTGATCTAAATTTAGAGAAAAAAAATTAAAATCCCAGTAGAAAAAAAGTTATATTTTTTACTTTAAACCCCACAAACATGTTTAACGAATCATTTTCATAAGTTGAAATGCAAATAGAAATTGTACATTTCTAAAAATTCTGCACGTTTTGCAAATAACATGGTTATATGGTACTATTTACCTAAAAATGCAGCCAAGGCCTCAGGCATTTTTTATATAACATTTTAAATCTATTTACAGAACAATCAGATGTTCTGCATTAAATAAGAAAACACACAAATGATTTGTGCCAGTCTAAAAAATAGTTTATGTTCAGTATAAGACAGAGGAGAACAGCACAGGCCTAAACCCTACAGGTCTGAAAGCAGGAGGCATATCAGTCCTGTTTTCCATGTGGAGACAGTATTTACACTGGAATTTACCTTTGGTGGCTTTTTTGGAGCAAATGTGACACTCACCAGTATAACTGACACACAATACAAAACAATAACTACACTACACACTAACTATAGCCTCAAAACAAACTAAACATCACTAATGTCTCACATATGAAAACTCGCGCTCTCTCTTTCTTTCCCTCGTCACCCCTAAAACTTCCCCTTCTCCCTAAACAACTAAGTGCCACATGTTGCCATTATCATTTTTTTGATTGGCTGACATGGTAAGCTTTAACACCAATAGGGAAGGGGTGTTTTTTCTTATTTCACTCGCTAGCGCTGTCCGTGAAAATGCCGTTTTTACCATTTCTTCCCGTTGCAAACACCACTGTTTTGTTCAGAAAACAACATCACGTGATTTTTTTTATCATAACTCTGGTTTCACGTGGCCCATCGACACAATTCAAAAATGGGTATATAGTTTGAAGTCCGCACTTTCGACCCAAGATGAAACGGAGACTCTGAGTCACTGCATCTTGTAGCTTTGTCGTCTTAAATTGGTCATGTGATTTTGGCGCTGCGGCGCGTCCATCGACCCCAGAGGGTTAATAGTTTTTACTTAAGTGTTATATTTCTATTTTGTTTTCCATAAATAAATTCAGTTTTTTAATGAGACATGAATTGTTATCCTCAATGACTTTTGTTTTTCTGGAATGAGTTCAATATATAAAGTGATTTAATTTGGTCATAAACCTAATTGTTTTTTAGACTTTGTGGCTGTAACTTCTCAAAGAGAAGCTGTAAAGCTCTGTCCCAAGCTCTTGGCTCTCAGTCCTCTAGTCTGAGAGAGTTGGACCTGAGTAACAGCAAACTGCAGGATTCTTGTTTGAAGCTTCTGTCTGCTGGACTGCGGAGGACAGAGTGTATGCTGCAAACTCTGAGGTCAGATCCAAGTTTTATTTTTTTGGTTGTTGTTGTTTCACATGAATTTATACAATTACTTAATTAAAAAAAATATTTATTTTATTGCTAAATAGCAGTACATTATCAAATTTGTAACCTGTTTAAGATAAGACAACAAGGACTTTTTTTTTTAAAAAGGAAAATTACTTATTGCGTGATATCATAGTTTTTCATTGTGCCCTGATTCAATTTTAACTCCAGTGTTTGTTTTATTATTCATGTTTTGTTTTTGGGGTTTTTTGTTGTTGTTGTTTTGTTTTTGTTCTTTTAAGTTTGAGTCTATGTAACGTCTCAGAGAGGAGCTATGAAGCTCTGTCCTCAGTTCTCAACTCCCACTCCTGTAGTCTGAGAGAACTGAACCTGAGTAACTCTGACCTGCAAGATTCAGCAGTGAAGCTTCTTTCTGGTGGACTGAAGAGTCCACAATGTACACTGGAAACTCTGAGGTCAGATCAAGTGATATTTTGTTTTTCACAAGTTGACAGAATTAACCAATTAGCCGGTTTAGCCTGGTTTGCTTTCTCTTATCAAAAGAATCCTTGTCAGTGTATCTTTGTAAACAATCAACGATTCTTTAAAAGAGAAAACAAACCAGGCTTAAATTGCTAAATGTAATAAATTTGTCATTACACTCCAAGTACACTTAAACTAAAATATTAATTCTATTCTATGTCTCATTTTTCAGACTAAGTCACTGTAACATCTCAGAGAGGAGTTGTGAAGTTTTATCCTCTGTACTCAGCTACCAGTCCTCTAGTCTGAGAAAGCTGGACCTGAGTAACAATGACCTGAAGGATTCAGGAGTGAAGCATGTATCTCTTGGTTTGAAGATTCCACACTGTACACTGAAAACCCTCAGGTCAGGATATTATTTTGTGTCCATATTTAATGTTTATGAAGAAATGTTCTAATTGCATTTTTAGGTGTCTATTGTGCATTACTGAAAGTGTTTAATAATACAGACTCTCGAAATTTAGATGTAAAACGTCAGGAGACTAGAAATGTCTTAACCCTCTATACCCCAGCAGAATTCTATTAGAATGTGTCAAATAGTCCATAGGTCGTCTTATAACCCATTTCAATGAGATTACACGCATAGCATTACATAAGTTTATTTTTTTCTATTGGATAAAGGTTATAGTTAGAGCTGGATCAGGTGACCCTGAACCACCCCTTAGTCATGCTGGAGCCTGTTTGGGCTGTTTGTAAAAATGAATCCCTCCTTCCCACCATCACCAAGTCCTGTTCACAGTGGATTGTCTGATGGTTGGAGGTTTCTCTCTAATATTGTAGGGTGTTACCTTACACTGTTGAACAGCTGGAGATGACTGTTGTAAATGTAAATGGATAGATGTTATTATATGTGACACACAGAAAATCATTGTTGTTTTGTGAATTGTTGTTTTGTGTGTCTGCAGTCTGTCAGGCTGTCTGATCACAGAGGAAGGCTGTACTTCTCTGGCCTCAGCTCTGAGCTCCAACCCCTCCCATCTGAGAGCGCTGGAACTGAGCTACAATCATCCAGGAGACTCAGGAATGAAGCTGTTGTTGGCTGGACTGAAGGATCCAGGCTGGACACCGGACACTCTCAGGTATGAAGAGAATGTTTGATAGAGAAGGAAGAGCTGGAAACATTTCCTATGTCCTTCACTTCCTGTTTGTGTCCTGAAGATGTGAATGAACAAACACACCTGCAGGAATATTTTACCTTTGTTCACAACAGAAACACTCTAGTAACTGGACAGAGACGGATTTTAAGGTAGAAGGTCCCGAAAAAGCTCCTTGAGCTTCTCAAGAAACAAGTTGCATATCTCAGTATATTTAACTGCAGTATTTTTGGGGAAACAAATTTCAATCTGACCTTGATTTAGATGAAAATAATCTCATGATAGACAGGCAAGGAGATATTAAGCCTAGCTTTGTATTAAAACCCCAAACGCTTATCAAACTAGCTTGATCAAAAACTAAAGATAAAAATAAAAATCATGAAAAAGTGGTTAAAGATGCATGATCAGAGCTGTGGTAGAAGCTGACAACTACAGGGAGATATTTTCTTAAAGTTAAGCAGCCCTGCAGAAATGCATTTTTGTATTTCAGTGCTTTTCATAGACAACGGCCACAATGTGCTGTGAAAAACCAACACAAACTATAAAATAATGAAAGTGAAAACAATAAATAAATATATTTAGAGACGACCCAGGTGGAAGATAAAAAGGCAGGAAGGAAGTGACAAAAAGGAGAATTTATTATTACAAATGCAAAAGTGAAAAATGAGGAAACACAAAGTCCATAAAACAGAAATCCCAAGCAGAAACACAAAAAGAGGACAGTATATACACTGGGAGCTATCTGCAAGCAAGAGACAGGTGGGAGCAAGGCACAGGTGCAGACGCTGAGAGAGTGCTGGTGTGTCCTGAGAATCCTTGTCAGAAGCCTGAACCACCTCAACTGGCTCCTTTCAATGTGGAGGAGCAGCGGCTCTACTCTGAGCCCCTCTCGGATGGCGGAACTTCTCACCCTAGCTCTAAGGGAGATGCCAGCCACCCTTTGGAGGAAGCCCTTATCCACCGCTTGTATCCGCGATCTTGTTCTTTTGGTCACTATCCACAACTCGTGACCATAGGTGAGGGTAGTCTTCAAGGCAGTCCAAAAGGATTGTTTCCACGGCCTCTTCGAACTCCTCCCACACCTGACTTTTTGCTTCAACCACTGCCCGAGCTGCCGAGATGTCCCCAGTCTCCCTCGGAATGCTGTTGAAGCTGAGGTGTTTGTCAAAGATTTCGCGGACTGGGGACTCCGCTAGGCGTTTCCAGCACACTCACTGTACGTTTAAGCATGCCAGGTTTGTCCAGCATCCTACCCCGCCACCTGATCCAACTCAGCATTAGGTCTCTCCTGCACTAGGTGGTGATCAGTTGACAGCTCAGCCCCTCTCTTTCCCTCCCTCAGGTTCCGATCCGGGAGGTTGTTCCTCCTAATAGTGTGTGAATGTGTGTGTGAATGGGTGAATGACTGAATGTAGTGTGAAGCGCTTTGGGGTCCTTAGGGACTAGAAAAGCGCTATACAAATGCAGGCCATTTACCATTTACCATTTAATCACACCCCTACAGGTCTCACTGTTGTTACCCACATGATCATTGAAGTCTCCCAGTAGGACAACAGAGTCCTCAAGTAGAGCACCCTCCAGTCCCCCACCCAGGGACTCCAAGAAAGCTCTGAACCGCCACTCTGAACCGTCACTCGGCACATAAGCACAGATCACAGTCAGGACCCCTTCCCCTACCCGCAGACGCAGGGAACAAACCCTGTCGTCCACTGGGAACCCCCCCAAGAGCCAAACACCACAAAATAATACACTGTAAGGCCAAATTAAGTAGTCGTCTCATCAGATATTGATTCTTCTTTCCTATGTTTTTTAAGTTCATTCCTAATAAGACTCATTGTAAGTTGTGTAACTACAATGATGTATGTATTATTGTTGAAATCCTAAATTATCACCTTTAAAATGCCAAACACAAGATGGCACCTGTGTGTTTGGAACGCCATCTATCACTCTCTGTAATTTTTTTTTTAAATTGTTTTTAGTTAATTTTGTGCAACATGTCAACCCAACATTGTCTTAGGATCACGAGAAATTATTGGAAATAAGTTTATCCACCCAAGTTTTAGCTCGGCTTGGAAGTGACAATCAAGGCTTCCTGCCTCCCTATTTGAAAGACATTCCACCGCATTGGCATTCCATACCACTGCCACCGGTTTTGCGGAAGCAATGCCAGGAGACGGGGTAACCGTGGAGGTATCCTTGTCAGGCTGAGAATGCGGTTTTCTTATTTTCCACATGAGCTTTGCTCAATCCGTCAATTCTGTCGGCAACTCTTTGTGCCATTGCGTGCCTTGGACCCGGTAGACTCGTGGTTGGTTCCTGTTGTTAGATCTCTCAAGAAGAGTTCTTCAAAATTCACTCCTCTTTAGCATCTGTGTTGGCACGGAGTGGACCGAACAAACCTCCGACTGGTGGATCTGGTTGTTACTGCCTCGGAAGCTCCCGACCCAGTTCCCCTAACATTGGGTTAATAAATGCCAGATCTGTGGCAATAACACCCTCATTTTGAAGGATTTTTTCTCTTCCAATGTGCTGGATTTTCTTTGTCTGACTGAAAACTGGATTCTATCTGGTAATTTAAGTGTCTTTTCTGCATTACTGGCGGCTGGCTGTGCCTTTTTTAGTGTTCCGAGAGCTTCTGGTCGCAGAGGAAGGCTAGCTGTTGTTTTTAAGGCACATTTTGACTTTAAGCAGCTATCCCCATTGACACGCCACACCAGTTTTGAAGTTTCGATCTCTGTTTGTGTGAACTGGGCCACTCGCCTTCGCTGGTATGTGCGAATGTTTATTGGCCCCCGAAATATAACAAGGAGTTTTTATTCGGGTTCTCAGAGTTTCTTGCTGACTGCATACCGTCGATCTGGTCATACCATGACTGTATCACAGTATGACCAGATCCTTCTGCTCTGTGATTTGAATATACACGTCTGTTGTCCAGGGAAGCCCTTAGCCAAGGACTTTCTGGACTTTCTGGATTTAGTGGACTTTGGTTTTATCACATGGTCTATCTGTCTGTAATGTACTTGTCAAGGATGCTATATTCTCTGACCATATGCCTATTTTATGTGATATTAGGCTTTTTAATCCTATTGTTAAATGGGCTGTACATGTTCGATGCTATTGTGCTTATGGCTCAGATACTGCCAAGAGGTTTTCCATATTGTTTGATCAACTTATGTAATAAGTTGTCCACTTGAGTTGTCCACCTCAGATGGATTACTTTCTTATTTGGATTCTACTTGTAAATCTGTCCTTAATGTTGTTGCTCCTTTAACCCTTTAAAACCGGTCAGAGCGGGCATGGTCCGTTTTGCGCAACTACTTTTAAATCCCGGTAGCACTGCAACCACGTAAGCTAGCGCAATATATTTTTTTGCATATGAAACCGGAGGAGTTGTACTTACATCATATGCCATCAGCTTGTCCTAGGTCACGGTTTCCTTCCACATATAGCTTTGCAAAAACTGCATAAAAAGCACTTGCAGCAACAAAGATATAATATTCCAGAAACACGCTTTGCCGATCCGATCAGCTATTCATAACACTTCCCACGTTGGAATAGACGTCAGCGCGAACTATCACATGACCGCATGACCTGCCCGAAACCGGAAGTGACGTCATTTTCGCGGAAATGTCGTTTTTTTTACCACCAGGGCCTCATGAGCCTATACTGGTGTTTTTAAAAGTTATCTTTGACTTTATGACTTTCTGTGTCGTTTCTGGGATGCTTAGAACTCAAATTGCACTGCTGGAAATAGTTTATTTTGATGCATATGCTGCTTTTTTTGCAAATTTGCACTATAATATTTATTTTCGTTTTTTGTGCAGTACATAAAAATTGGTGTATTTCAAAAATAAAACTATGAAGACACTCAAAATAAATTTCCTGTGGTGGGAAACTATTTTGTGCAACCTTTTTGTATTTACAGTTTTGAGGGATAACACTCTTAAATTTCTCTAACTAGAAATACATGTTAAAAAAAAAAAAAAACGATTTTAAATTTTTTTGTAGTCTATTGCACTTTTTTTTGCAATTTATGTAATTACTTTGCACTTAATGCATACATATTATTAAAATTTAGGCCGTAATGGTTGTATTGATGTATAGCAACTTGAAATGCTCCCAAAAATGGCACTACAGCATGTAAAAATATAATATAAGCTCTGGCGGTCTTGGTTCTATGGTAGGTCTTAAAAGGTTAAGATTCAGACAGTGCAAGCCCAAGGCTAGTCCTTGGCTAACTGATTCAACCCGAGCCATAAGTAAAGAATGTAGGAGATGTGAAAGATGGTGGAAAAAGGACAGGCTCTATGTCTCTCTGGAAGCTCTTAAGACTAGCTGGGAAGTTTATCAGAGAGCAGTAAAGGCTGCCAAGCATTCCTATTTTTCTCAACTTATTGCTGCCAATTTCCATAACCTGCGTGTTTTGTATAACACTATAAATTCTGTACTTGATATAGAAGCCCATGTTCTTTTGCAGTCTACTGAGGTGATGTGCAATAAGTTAATTTTTTTTTTGTGGACAAGGTTGCTAGCTTGAGACCTCCGACTCTATCTATTGCAGATCCCGCCATGCATGTGTCCTGCTCAAGTCTTCTGCTTTTCTACCAATTTCTACCAATTCCTCTTCCTGATTTAGAGAAACTTGTGTTAAAAGCTAAACCACGTGGTTCTCTGAATTAAGTTGTTCCTCCCCGCTTTCACAAAAAGGTATTTTCCGCCATTGGACAACACATTCTGAACATTATCAATACCAGTCTTTTGTCTGGTCAAGTACCCAGTGAGTTTAAGCATGCAGTTATACATCCCTTACTTAAGAAACCAGGCTTGGACAGTTCAGTCATGTCAAATTCTAGACCCATCTCTAAGCTTCCCGTTCTCAGTAAGATCCTGGAAATGATTGTCTATACTCAGTTGATGGACAATTTGAATGAGTTTAAATTGTATGAAATCTTTCAGTCTGGCTTTAAGCCATTTCACAGTATGGAGACAGCCCTCGTAAAAGTTATGAACAACATTCTGGTAGCGATACGCTGTGGTAAATATGCAGTGCTTATCTTACTGGACATGACTGCTGCACTGCATTCGACACAGTGGATCATGACTTGCTGATCTCTGAGAAATTGTTCAAGCCATGTTTCCGAAGTAACAAAGAGCCGATGGATGGCCTGGATTGCAGCCATTCGAAGACCAAATATAACATCCCAGAACACTCCAGCTCACATGTTTGTCTGCTCCAAGCATTCCCACAAAGGTCAGTGTTTTGTAGTAGTTAATATGTCATTTTTCATAACATAATTGGTGATATAGGTTACAAGCAAGTCTGGCGCTGAACAGAAATTGTCGCGCTATGCTCCTTTATTTATTGTGCATAAATAGTGAATTGTCCTGACACAATATTGCGTTTCGCTTCTGTTATTACCATGGTACATTGACAAAAACATATACTTTTATTCACAGGATAAAACTTTTTTTTTTATCACTAATTGCCCAGTACAATTACAGCATACAATATTATTGTCACTGCTACATTACTGAAATGCGTTCCAGAAATTATTTCCACTACTAATTAATTACCGTTGAGCTCAAGGGTCATATTAATAAACGGTTAATGAATGTGTATTTATGAAGACGATTTGTGAGACTGGTAAACTTACCTTTGTTCGTGCGATGGTCTTTCGTTCTACACGGTGCATTTCAAGGTCTTGTACCCATCCGTCAGTAAACTGTACCTGGGCTTGTTGCAGTGACCTGAAGTTACTAAAAACTTCATGAGTGTAGGCACTCACTCCAAGAACCGTATAATTATAAATATGAGCGTGGTGAAAGTTGGGCAGCACGCTAACATCTTTTGCCCACTCTGTGTGCTCGTAAGGGTCTGACCCTTTCACTCCTTTGATTTTTTTTCTCGTATCTTTTCTTTGACTTTTCGTCGAGTCTGTCTTTGTACGGTCCGGCATTGTTCTCCTTCGTTTTGTACATACCTTTTTTGGGGGGCAAAGAAAAAGCAAGAAGATATTGGAACCGGAGAATGAACGTTTTGCAGTGCTGCAAATGCTTGCGTTTGATGCATTGCTTTGATTGTTTTGCCACTAGTACCCGGCATGCAATGCGCGAAAGTCACGTGGTCTGTCAATCTCTATTACCCTTCAAGGACCTGCAGTTCAAAAAAGCGCCCCTCTGACAGCCACACCCATCTGTTCTCTGACTGGATTGTTAAATTTGTGATTGACATGACATTGACCAATCAGCTGAAAGGAAGAAAAATTGGGTCAAAATTCGTACTTGTAACTTGAAACTTGAGAGCAGAGTTTCACACAAATCTTTTTTAAGCACACACACAAATTCTTTTTACACATACAAAACTTTTTTTACGCACACACAAATTCTTTTTACACATACAAATCCTGATTTACAAGTACAAAATATACAATTAAACTGAGAGTGATTTTTTTTTTCCATAGCAGTAACATTAGCATAGTAATGTTAGCTTGCTTTTAGATAGTCGTGAGGGGGCAAGACTATGGCCTGTCACACAAAGAGACGGAGAGAAAGGATGAAAGAAAGGAGATTCAAAAAATCAGATAATATTCACATGACTCAGCTCCTTAACCATCATTGGCTGTAGCTTCATCTGAGGAAAAGCATTTCCATGGTTACATGAGTTCAGCTCAAGTTCTTTTGTTGTGTTTCTATTGTTGAGAAATCAGTTTTACCCCGGTTCTTTTTATTCCTCGAGCATCCAGAGATGGCACCGGACTCAGTAGTCATTTTTACAAAATCTTTATTTATCTTTATTCATCTTCATTCTTCTTCATTTAAGCATGCACTTCTAGAAGGGAAGACGAGGCCGGTGTCCCTCTGCAAAAATCTTCACTCCTTTGTTGGTTACAGTCAGCTTTATAGAAGTGACCCCATCATAAAACCCCCTCTACGGTGTGCTGCAAACTCTGTCTGTGTGTATGTGCACGAGCACGTGAATGCCTACATGTGCACGTTCCCACGTGTCTATGTGAGTGCTCGTGAGTGAGTGTGTGCGCATACCTGTGTGTATGTGTGAGTGCACATGAGTGAGTGTGCGTGTGGATGTGTGTGTGTAACAGTTAAAACACTGTGGGGGTAGATGACTCCCTAGAGGTCATAAACCCCTACCTTGCATCCTCTGGGGAATTTCCACTCAGTGGGGGAGAAGCCTTCTAAAATCTACTCCTAACTTCACAAAAGAGTGAGGCCTTTATTACTCTACACACAGTATCTCTACAATAGTTCTATATTCTACAATAACATATTTCTAAACTCTAAAATAAGCTAAACATTCCTACACTATATACAATTTTAACAGCTAAAATAACACACTTTAGTGGTTTTAATTCATAATTATATTGAGGTTTTCAAACATATTTTATTTCTGTCTTTTGTCCTTTAATTTGCAATAAGTTTACACAATGAATTTATGATGTTAATCTCTATTAAACTGTGACAATTAACAGCATGTGACACAGTTTGTGTCCTTCCTGCTGTTAACTTTGTATACTGTCTCTTGTGCACTGCGTTATGCTGCATTGGAATGCTGGACTCACTCAGAAGTCAGCCATCATGTGCAGTAACCACACAAACACCAAGAGGAGAAAAAAACAGTTGGCAGCAAAGGCAGGGAGGTGTCCTTTCCAGCTAAACAGAAGAGGAATATAAAAATAATGAAGGTCACAGTTTGAATCAGTCATATTTCATTCAATTCAGTGGTGTACTGACAGATCCAGGATCAGTCCAAATCATCAGCAGTTTGATCCACTTATGGATTGAAGTGTATTTGTGAAAATCTTGGACTGTTCCTTTATCAGTGTCTAATAGTTTGTGTATGAGTTTGTGTAATGTCTATGTGTGCATGTCTAACAGTATGTGTATGACAGCCATGTAATGTCCATGTGTTCATGCTGAAAGAGTGTGCTGGTCTGACCCCCCTCCTCTTTTCAGGGTGGAGCCTGCTGGAGGCCGATGGTTGAGACCAGGTCTGAGGAAGTGTAAGTGTGTTTTTAATGTGATTCATGAAAACAAAGCAGCACACATTCAACCATCTTCAAACTGTCACATCATTGATTCACATCTCCGATGTCAAGAGTCATCATCAAAGTGTCAATCAATGAACAGATGATGGATCAATAACTGCAGCTGGATTGTGTTTGTTCTCTCCATCAGATTCCTGTCAACTCACAATCGACACAAACACAGTACACACAAACCTCAAACTGTCTGACAACAACAGGAAGGTGACATGGATTATGGAGATTCAGTCATATCCTGATCATCCAGACAGATTTGATATTTGTCCTCAGCTGCTGTGTAAAAATGGTCTGACTGGTCGCTGTTACTGGGAGGTCGAGTGGAGAGGAGACGTTTATGTATCAGTGAGTTACAGAAGAATCAGAAAGAAAGGAGGTGGTGACTGTGTGTTTGGATGGAATGATCAGTCCTGGAGTCTGTACTGCACTGATGATGGACCTTATTCTATCTGTTACAATAACAGAAAAACACCCCTCTCCTCCTCCTCCTCTGTCTCTAACAGAGTAGCGGTGTATGTGGACTATCCGGCTGGCACTTTGTCCTTCTACAGAGTCTCCTTTGACACTCTGATCCACCTCCACACCTTCAACACCACATTTACTGAAACTCTTTATCCTGGATTGGGGTTTTGGCCTGGTTCGTCAGTGACTCTGCGCTGAGTTGAGTGTAAAGAGTGTCCTCCTGTTAGAGAAACACTCTGACTGTTCAGCTGATGGTTTAGTCTGTACAGATTCACAAATTCAATCAGTTGATGTTTTAAACTGTTCTAAATGATCCCATGTAAACCTCTTCCTCTTCCTTTAAAGATAGAAGCTACGATTATTCTAGGATCCACATGTTTTTTTTTTCTGTCTTTTTCCACTCTATGATTCACAGTCAATATCAGTATGTTGTGTTTCTCTGAAGTTACAGAAGCAGCTCCTCTGCATTTTTAACAAGTCTGAGCTCATTAAAATGAATCCAAATGTTTGATTTCTCTTTCTTAATGGGATTTTTCCAAACTCTCCACATGCTTTCACTGTTTCACTCATTGTTGGAAGCTTAGCATTTGAAAATGTTTCAGCCATGTAAGCTGAAAATATTGGATCAATAGTTTTGAATGCTGTTCTAACCAGAATATGATTGTATTGAGATATCGTATTGCCTGTGGCTTATCTAATAAACAGCAAAGCATCGCATATGTTCTGTATCACATTGTTTGGTTAAAGAGTTTGTCCACTGTGCTGAATTGATGAGCTAAATAATGAATATCGGCTTTTATGGATCAATTCTTTTATTTGTGTTTGTCATTTTAATATGAAATAAACTTGGTTAGTTTCTCACAGTGTTGTGTTCATATGCTACAAATGTATCTTACACAAATATTGCACAGACTTGCTTTTTTTCTTGTATTTTTTTCTATGTCTGTTTTTTTTCATGCTGTAATTTTGGCAGTGAACCTCTGACAGTCTGTCCTAATATGAGTTGTGGTGAAGTGACAAAAACATGCCGGTGGTGTGTTGACAGTGTAACAGCAGCATTCACATGGTGTGAGTGTCCAGCTTCTGACTTTTGTGTTGGACAGTAATATCTTGTATACAGAAACACTAATATAGAATCAATCATGGATAATTTTTGTTCAGACATTAGTTCCTAATGCTTGGAGAAACTCCATCTTTATGAAAGCTCTGATAGGATTACAGTTACCTTTCACACGAATCAAACTCTTTGTTTCAATTCAATGATTCTTATTTAAAAACCTCTGCCAGCTAAACCTCCTGCTTCTTTTTCTATTACACCAACTCGACTGTACAACAAGCATTTTCATATATTTGTTTTACCAGCTGATTTTTTTTGTTAAGTCAAGCTATTCAAAGTGCTGTGACTGTTCCCTTACATTTTCTCTCTTTGTGTCAAAACAATGAATGGACCATAAGTTGTGCTCCATAGGGAGCACACCTTTTTCTCCTCCAGTTTATTGAAGCTTGACAAATGAAACATGACCCCCCACACTGAGACAAGTCTGCCTCTATGACGGAGGAGCTCTTTGTGCTTCATCTGCTGCTCTTCACTCTGTTACTTTGGACTGATTTCACTCATTTTCTTACTTTCTTTGCAAATAACTTTTGAGCATCTTTGTTCCTATGGTTTATTGCCACACTGACAGCACGTGAACAACATGATATGTTTGATGTCAGGCTCAAAGAAGGACCAGCATCCTCTCTCCAACCTGTTTCCCCATCTTCTACAACACCTGATTCATTCCAGTTTCTCTGCTTTCACTTTGATTCATGTCCACATGAAGCCTGAACATCTGTGATGAGCAGAGAGTTTTAAGCTCAAAGCTTTTAGCGTCTACACAAAGAGCTGATTACGCACTCCTTCTAAGAACATCTCCACCACCTAAAAACAAACTCTTCTACTAGCAGCTGTCACAGCCACCAGAATTTATACAGGGAGTTAGAGTTGGCGCAGAAACCGGCTACAGGTTAGTTATTAATCTAAAGTCATATCAGAATATGGAAGCTGATCTTTGTCCGGTACGTTAGAACTTGAGACTCTTTTATGGTGTGAAGTGTTTAATGTTCACAGTGCTGAAGCCTACGCCCACATTATGTTTGTTCTCTAGGTTTGTTCAAGGTGTCAGAGTCGGAGCAGAAACCTACTGCAGGTTAATGATTAATCTAAAGAGAGTCCACTGGGCTGTAAGCGTAAATAGACTTCAGAGTCCTGGCCTGATGAGGTAGCTCTTCTGTGTTGTGCCATCATCTTACCCAGAGATTGTTTGGTTTCCCTGATGTATAAATCCTGGCAATCCTCCTGGCACTTAACAGCGTACACTATGTTACTCTGTTTACTCTGATCATTGGGGTGGACCAATTTTTGGTGCAGCGTTTTTTGGGGTTTAAAAGCCACAGAGACCCGGTGTTTAGAAAAATATTGTCTCAATTGTTCCGATACTCCTGACACATACGGGATCACTACAGGTTTTCGCTGAGCAGGCGGTTGTCCTTCTCTCCTGGATCGAATTGAGATTTCTTTAGGCACCTTTCCAGCTTTGACAAAAGTCCAGCTGGGATAACCACATTTACTCAGGGCCTTCTTGTTGTGATGTTCTTCTGCTTCCCTGGCTGCTGTGTCAGTGGGAATGGTGTTCACTCTGTGTTGTAGCGTCCTGATGACACCCAGTTTGTGCTCCAGTGGATGATGAGAGTCAAACTTGCAAAAACTGAACTTGAATAAGTTAAATTTGAATTGCTCAGATTGAATCTGCCAGTGACTTTTCCAGTCTCAGCTAACTGCAGGTTTCCCCAACCTTATAAACAGTACATTTGCACAGCAAAGGAAACTAGCACCACTGAATGAATAATGTGCTGGGGGGGTTAGTTCCATGATTGTTAGTATGCAAATTCTTATGACCATTGATCAACGACTACTAATCAAAGACACAGATTCTCGAATGGCCATGCGTACCATTCACAGAGAGTTGGGGAATGGCTGCAATCCCAGCATTGTAAGATGGCGAAAGATGTACCTCCAGACTAGTTTCTGGATTTTTTGGTGAACGAAGCTGCCCTGTTCTTCTCCAGGTCTCCTTTGTCATATTTGCTGTTTAATGGTGTACTAAACGATAGCAACTGGTAAAACATCTGGACTGCAGGCAGGTCAGTTCAGCACCCGCATGGCTTTTACTACAAAGTGGGTCTTTTACTATAGATACAGTTTAGCATTGTCTTGGAGGATTTTCCCTCCAAATAAACTGGGTGATGGCCAGTCTGCCAAATAATGTGCTCCATTTGGTCCAGTTCAGGAGAGCTCAGCAGTCTCTTCCTCACTCAGATCAGCTGCTATATATGTGAACATTTGTACTTTTAATCTCTCTGCTCTGTGTTGTTTCCTCTTTCAGACCAGAAAACCATCACAGCAGAGTCTGGACAGAACGCCACTCTGATATGTCGTGCTCCAAACAACAACACCATTATTATTTTAGAGTGGAGCAGAGCTGACCTGGGACAGACAGATGAAGGATGGAGACGTGTCTTTGATTCTGAAGGATGTGACGATTAATGACACTGGAACATACGAGTGTCGTGTCAAGAACGAGCTAGACAGTATGAAGCTCATCAACAGCATCGACCTGATTGTTGATCCAGGTGAGTGAGTAGAGTTGAGTGTGTGTGTGATCAGAGGTGAAGCTGCTTCCTGGTTGTTGATGTTTGTTTCTAAAGATGTTGTTGATGAGACTTTGTAGAAAGCAGCTGGTCTGAGTGATGTGATCAGAGTGCAGTAGATAATGTCTGACAGCAGTTTGAAGAGGAAATGGATTCTGTTCTGTTCTTCACTCATCACCTACCTGACAGCTGACACCTCACACCTGTTTCTCACCTGCAGCTCAGACAGGAGGAGACACAGAGGATGGAAGGAAGAAGGGTGGAGGGATGGAGGATTTCTTTTACCAGCTGATACTTGGCTTGATGGTTTCTGCCATATATGCTGCTACTATTGTTCATGTGATCTGCACAATACGTAGACAGCAGCAGGACCACTACTAACCTCATGCTGAACAACAACATTCAGAAATGTTGGAATTTTTTTTTCAAGCAGTACTCTGCTGCAGCTTTTCCAAACTCCTAGGCCATTTGTATGCTCACTGGGTCGCTTATGTAGCAGGTGTGTGAGGATTTTCACATCAAATCATGCTTTGTGAGACACAGTTTTTGTGGCACGTTGGCCGGTCATGCATGTCTTGATTTTTATAACTAGGTGCATTGCACCCCACAGCCGGGTTTCTAGGCAAGAGTCTATGATCGTGTAGGGTTTTGGGGTTGATAATCTTGCACAGAAGCTCAGAGATATACAGACAGACAAACAGAGGTGTTTGACAACTTTGTAGAATTTGTAGAAAAAAATTTGTGGTGACACCTATTGTTTAGAAGAATACTGCAGCAGCAAAACTCCACTCTGCTTCCAAAATAATAAACTTAAAACACACCACTGGGGCTCTCCATTATTTGGGCTGGGTCTCACAAGCTAGAAAGTGGTGGAAGAAAGCAGCAAACAGACAACCAACCATAACCTCCCAATCGATTAGCCTTTATAATGTGTATCGTGATTAAGACCAACTGTAGAGTGGGGAAACAAGCAGTAGCAATGAGCAACTCCTGGAGAGAGAGCACAGAAAAAGAAAGCAGCACTGCTGGTATACACCCACACAGCCCTGTAGCATTTACCATCAGGGTAAACAAACTCAGATTTGTAAGCTAAACCTACTTCCTGGTGGAACAGCGACCTGATTCTATTTATTGTGAATACATCACAAACTGTCTGTCCAAAGCATGCTTTCTGTTCAAGTACTGTACAGCTAGTCTAGACGTGTTTGGTTAACTTTTAAGCTTTCTGGGAGTTAAAGTCTTCAGGGGTGTCTTACGCTCTATCTGCTCTGTCAAACAAAGTTTAAGCTGTCTGTTGGCCTATTAGCCAGTGTTAAGGTTCAAATTGAGGAAGGGTACAAGAGGTGATCGAAGAATAACCACACCGATCCGGCCGGGTGAAGTCAAACGATGATTTTAATGAACACACGTGTGGGAAGACACTCTGTACGCAGACAGCCAGTTATGAGGTGCCGTAAGGGACATTATTACTGAAACGCTCTCACACACACAACTGAAACGCTCTCACACACACTACTGAAATTTTAGCTCTCACACACACTACTGAAACGCTCTCACACACACTACTGAAACGCTCTCACACACACTACTGAAACGCTCTCACACACACTACTGAAACGCTCTCACACACACTACTGAAACGCTCTCACACACACTACTGAAATTTTAGCTCTCACACACACTACTGAAACGCTCTCACACACACTACTGAAACGCTCTCACACACACTACTGAAATTTTAGCTCTCACACACACTACTGAAACGCTCTCACACACACTACTGAAATTTTAGCTCTCACACACACTACTGAAACGCTCTCACACACACTACTGAAATTTTAGCTCTCACACACACTACTGAAACGCTCTCACACACACTGCTGAAACGCTCTCACACACACTACTGAAACGCTCTCACACACACTACTGAAATTTTAGCTCTCACACACACTACTGAAACGCTCTCACACACACTACTGAAATTTTAGCTCTCACACACACAACTGAAATGCTCTCACACACACTACTGAAACGCTCTCACACACACTACTGAAACGCTCTCACACACACTACTGAAATTTTAGCTCTCACGCACACTACTGAAACGCTCTCACACACACAACTGAAACGCTCTCACACACACTACTGAAACGCTCTCACACACACTACTGAAACGCTCTCACACACACTACTGAAATTTTAGCTCTCACACACACAACTGAAATGCTCTCACACACACTACTGAAACGCTCTCACACACACTACTGAAACGCTCTCACACACACTACTGAAATTTTAGCTCTCACGCACACTACTGAAACGCTCTCACACACACAACTGAAACGCTCTCACACACACTACTGAAACGCTCTCACACACACCACTGAAACCAGAGGCATTTCTGCTGAACAGGAAGTTGTTTCCTGACAAGGAAACTGATGGAAAAAGTGGTATATTTCAAAACACTACAAGGATTTCTACTCAGCAACCTGCTAGTACAGCAGTCCCCAACCTTTTTTGCGCCACGTAAACAATATAAAAATAAAAAAACGATAAATACCATGAAAACCATAAATAGAAATGTGTTCGAATTTTTGTGGAGGAATAAAACCCATTACATAGAAAGATCTCAGCTTGTGAAGGGATACAATAAAGGTGGTATCAAAACTCCAGAATTGGAATTTATGGTTGGCACCCTTAGAATTAAATGGTTAAAATCTTGTCTGTCACAGCCAGACTCTACTTAGCTCCACATCCCATGATTCTTGTTTAATAAAATAGTATACAGGATTAGAATTTATTCGAAATGTGATTTTGCGGCAAATAAAATCCCCATAAAGGTATCAAACTTTATAAAACAGACGTTGCATTTTTGGGAAAATGAGATTTACCCACAACTTCTCCCCATAATTCAACCTTATGGAATAATAGGGTAATAACACTTAATCAAAAATCAATTTTCAAGAGTGACTGGTTTGAACAAAAATATTATATTCATAACAGATTTGTTGGATGATAACGGTGTCATTCTAAGTTACACAGACTTTTCAGAAAAATATTGTCTAAACTGTTCTCAAAGAGAATATAACAAATTTTGTGAACTGGTCCCACTGCCTCTGCTTCATTTGATTAAAATTTTTATGATATACAATAATTTCTCATCAGTGCTCCCAAATTTATTGCTAGGGCAATGTCAGCTGTTTGATAAAAATGCAATAAGAAATTTGTTAGTAGTTTCTTCAAAGACAAAATATTTCATAGTTACAACAGAATGGTTACATGGCATGGTTCTAATTTAGTTATTTCATATACACTGGATAAAGCATACTAAAAATTTATGAAATAGCCTATTCTACCTAAAGTTAAAGAAACACACTTTAAACAAAACTAATACTGTGGCAGAATTTCTAAAAAAAGAGATTTGGCTTTGAGGTGGATCAGTGTTCTTTTTGTACTGATGAAAATGAAACCCTAGAACATCTTTTTTTTCCCTATGCCCTATCAGACAATGTATTTGGTGCAACTTAAAAAATTGGATTTCCCTAAATATTAATGATGTGCCACTGTTTGAATTACATCATAATTTTTTTTATATGGATCATCTAGCATTGGATGTCTCAGACATTATTAACATCATCATACTTTTGAGTAAATATCATATCCATTGTGCTAAATGGAGGAACGCTAAGCCTTCTCTCCCTGGTTTTATTGATGATTTTAAGATATTTTTCTTTGCTAAAAAAAGACAAAAAGCACATATGCCAAAAAAATAACCAGGATAATGCACGTCTCCCGCTATTCTAAATTTTGACTTATGCTGAGGCTAATATATTGTTAAGTAATGCAGCTGTCTCACTAAGGTCCAGAATCGATTTGTTCCACGATTTGATTCAATTCAATTCGATTTGATTATGGGGAATTTTGACAGTCAGAAATATTATAATTCAGATCAGTACATTTACATATTTTTGTATTTAAAAAAAGGAAGCTGACACACGCAAGACTTTATCAAAGGTGTGAGCATCACAGCAGATGCCTTTGTGTCAAAGTAGCTGAAGATAAAACACATAAAAACATGAAGGTGGTTTTCCTGGCCTGGGATTTTATAAAAAATATTCTGCAGTACATCAAAAACGAAAGAAAACCATTAATCAACATATGAACGTTACCTCTGACGTTACAGCGGTTTTATTAGAGACACGGCTAACGTTTTGCATTTTGCATAATTTTAAAAAGTTTAAATTTATTCAGTATTGAACGGCAGAAATTAGGTTTTCTTTTCGGAAGTATGTAAAATGAAAAAAAAAAAAAAACAGCGGCCGACTGCGCTGTAAACAACAGTAGACTTGTGCATAACAAGCAAGCGAATAATACAGAAAACAGATTTTTAGATGGGAAACTGTTCTTGAAGTACAGAGAGAGAGAAAGAGAGAGAGAGGGCTGTGCATGACGTGCGATTTTATCGTGGTGGAAGCAAAACAGTGAGGGAATTCATGACGATGTTTATGTGAAGCGCAGTTTGGATCTTCTTTTGCTGCTGGTTCAGTCAATATTGTTTGGAGAGAGATCAAACTAACAGCTTTAGAATCGGCGCAAAAACGGCGTGAAAACAAAGCGCGGACCTGCCGACAGATCAGAGTCAGCGAGCTGTCGGCTTTCAGCCCCGACCGTGTCCGTGCTGTCGGGTGAGAAAGGCGACATCTCACTGATTCTGATCCGCGGGTCCGCGCTGTGTGTTTACGTCTTTGTGCAGAAGCCGTGTACCTGCTCTCATTTACTGTCTTAGCTGTTTGGTGGTTGTTGAAATTTTGTGAGGTTTCACCAGAGATTCTGGCATTTCGGGTAAAATAAATTTATATTAAAAAATCGATTCAGGATTTTAATGAATCGATTTCACGTTATGCAAGCCAGAATCGATTTTAATCAATAAATTGATTATAAAAACCCACCCCTAACTAACAGGTTGCTGAGTAGACATCTGTGTAGTGGTTTGTTTGAAATCTAACACTTTTTCCTTCAGTTTCCTTGTCAAGAATTAACTTCCTGTTTAACTGAAATGCCTTCCTGTTCAACTGAAATGCCTTCCTGTTTAACTGAAATGCCTTCCTGTTTAACTGAAATGCCTTCCTGTTCAACTGAAATGCCTTCCTGTTTAACTGAAACACCTTCCTGTTCAACTGAAATGCCTTCCTGTTCAACTGAAATTACTTGGTTTTTCAGTAGTGTGTGTGAGAGCGTTTCAGTAGTGTGTGTGAGAGCGTTTCAGTAGTGTGTGTGAGAGCTAAAATTTCAGTAGTGTGTGTGAGAGCGTTTCAGTTGTGTGTGTGAGAGCGTTTCAGTAGTGTGTGTGAGAGCTAAAATTTCAGTAGTGTGTGTGAGAGCGTTTCAGTAGTGTGTGTGAGAGCGTTTCAGTAGTGTGTGTGAGAGCGTTTCAGTTGTGTGTGTGAGAGCGTTTCAGTAGTGTGTGTGAGAGCTAAAATTTCAGTAGTGTGTGTGAGAGCGTTTCAGTAGTGTGTGTGAGAGCGTTTCAGTAGTGTGTGTGAGAGCTAAAATTTCAGTAGTGTGTGAGAGCGTTTCAGTAGTGTGTGTGAGAGCGTTTCAGTAGTGTGTGTGAGAGCTAAAATTTCAGTAGTGTGTGTGAGAGCGTTTCAGTAGTGTGTGTGAGAGCGTTTCAGTAGTGTGTGTGAGAGCGTTTCAGTAGTGTGTGTGAGAGCTAAAATTTCAGTAGTGTGTGTGAGAGCGTTTCAGTTGTGTGTGTGAGAGCTAAAATTTCAGTAGTGTGTGTGAGAGCGTTTCAGTAGTGTGTGTGAGAGCGTTTCAGTAGTGTGTGTGAGAGCTAAAATTTCAGTAGTGTGTGTGAGAGCGTTTCAGTAGTGTGTGTGAGAGCGTTTCAGTTGTGTGTGTGAGAGCTAAAATTTCAGTAGTGTGTGTGAGAGCGTTTCAGTAGTGTGTGTGAGAGCGTTTCAGTAGTGTGTGTGAGAGCGTTTCAGTAGTGTGTGTGAGAGCGTTTCAGTAGTGTGTGTGAGAGCTAAAATTTCAGTAGTGTGTGTGAGAGCGTTTCAGTTGTGTGTGTGAGAGCTAAAATTTCAGTAGTGTGTGTGAGAGCGTTTCAGTAGTGTGTGTGAGAGCGTTTCAGTAGTGTGTGTGAGAGCTAAAATTTCAGTAGTGTGTGTGAGAGCGTTTCAGTAGTGTGTGTGAGAGCGTTTCAGTTGTGTGTGTGAGAGCTAAAATTTCAGTAGTGTGTGTGAGAGCGTTTCAGTAGTGTGTGTGAGAGCGTTTCAGTAGTGTGTGTGAGAGCGTTTCAGTAGTGTGTGTGAGAGCTAAAATTTCAGTAGTGTGTGTGAGAGCGTTTCAGTAGTGTGTGTGAGAGCGTTTCAGTAGTGTGTGTGAGAGCGTTTCAGTAGTGTGTGTGAGAGCGTTTCAGTAGTGTGTGTGAGAGCTAAAATTTCAGTAGTGTGTGTGAGAGCGTTTCAGTTGTGTGTGTGAGAGCGTTTCAGTAGTGTGTGTGAGAGCTAAAATTTCAGTAGTGTGTGAGAGCGTTTCAGTAGTGTGTGTGAGAGCGTTTCAGTAGTGTGTGTGAGAGCTAAAATTTCAGTAGTGTGTGTGAGAGCGTTTCAGTAGTGTGTGTGAGAGCGTTTCAGTAGTGTGTGTGAGAGCTAAAATTTCAGTAGTGTGTGTGAGAGCGTTTCAGTTGTGTGTGTGAGAGCGTTTCAGTTGTGTGTGTGAGAGCTAAAATTTCAGTAGTGTGTGTGAGAGCGTTTCAGTAGTGTGTGTGAGAGCGTTTCAGTAGTGTGTGTGAGAGCTAAAATTTCAGTAGTGTGTGTGAGAGCGTTTCAGTAGTGTGTGTGAGAGCGTTTCAGTAGTGTGTGTGAGAGCTAAAATTTCAGTAGTGTGTGTGAGAGCGTTTCAGTAGTGTGTGTGAGAGCGTTTCAGTAGTGTGTGTGAGAGCGTTTCAGTAGTGTGTGTGAGAGCTAAAATTTCAGTAGTGTGTGTGAGAGTGTTTCAGTAGTGTGTGTGAGAGCGTTTCAGTAGTGTGTGTGAGAGCATTTCAGTAGTGTGTGTGAGAGCGTTTCAATAGTGTGTGTGAGAGCGTTTCAGTAGTGTGTGTGAGAGCTAAAATTTCAGTAGTGTGTGTGAGAGCGTTTCACTTGTGTGTGTGAGAGCGTTTCAGTAGTGTGTGTGAGAGCTAAAATTTCAGTAGTGTGTGAGAGCGTTTCAGTAGTGTGTGTGAGAGCGTTTCAGTAGTGTGTGTGAGAGCTAAAATTTCAGTAGTGTGTGTGAGAGCGTTTCAGTTGTGTGTGTGAGAGCGTTTCAGTAGTGTGTGTGAGAGCATTTCAGTTGTGTGTGTGAGAGCGTTTCAGTAGTGTGTGTGAGAGCGTTTCAGTAGTGTGTGTGAGAGCGTTTCAGTTGTGTGTGTGAGAGCTAAAATTTCAGTAGTGTGTGTGAGAGCGTTTCAGTTGTGTGTGTGAGAGCGTTTTAGTTGTGTGCGTGAGAGCTAAAATTTCAGTAGTGTGTGTGAGAGCGTTTCAGTAGTGTGTGTGAGAGCTAAAATTTCAGTAGTGTGTGTGAGAGCGTTTCAGTTGTGTGTGTGAGAGCGTTTCAGTAATAATGTCCCTTACGGCACCTCATAGCCAGTAGTCCTCGACTTAATCAAAGCATGAACAGATATTTTATAGCATCAGGGTTTGTTTACTGACGCCCCTTCATGCGTCACCGGTACATTTTATACATAGATCAGATCAACATCATCATGACTTTTCACCTAGAAAATCATCTTCTATTTTCATGGCGTGGTACTTTCCGTTCTTATCTTAAAGTGAATTGTTCCTCTTTCTTGTCTAGACAACAAGGACGGTTCCTCTAAATAAATTTAACTAATGTGTGTGTATGTGTTGACCTCACATGCTCTTTGTGTCACCTCTTCACCTACTGTCTGTGTCTCGTCCTCAAATGCTCTTTCTCAATTCACCTGTTGCACTTCTGACCTTTTACCAGACCAGAGGCTCACTGAGACTATGTGTATGTCTTCTACTAAATAAATGTTTTAATCAAGAACCTCTACTTAAACCTTACCGTAATATAAAATGACCTGATATAAGTGTTTTGTAAGCATGTATTGCGATTCCTTCTATGGCTCCAAGTCACTTGCACAATAGATTGTCCGAACATCGCGCCGAACAAAGCTTCCGACCCCCAATTAATTGACCGAGCTCCAACTCTTTAATAAGCACAGATATGCATTGTGTATGAAATAGTCATAACTGCTTAAGGCCTTCTTAAAGCTATCTGTTACATTGTTAAAGCCTCGTCTTAGCCCGCGGCTCAAAATAACTTCCACTTCTGCATACAACTTCCTGTCAGCCTGCAACTCAGTCTTTCTGAAAGAGACACTGTTTAAACCTCTGAATGCAATATCCATGCTGCAGATTATATTCTTAATGCAATGGTACTGATGACAATTATTTAACAATAGCAGTAAAATAATTTCCCTGCTCCACACCAGGGTCCACCTTGCCATGTCCGCCTCCACCCTGTCCTGTTTAAATGGTTGTTTAGCACCATGTCCTTTCTCCTGATACCAACATGTAGAGCTACCCAAATAATATTAAATACCTTCTCCTTATTTACCAGGAAAGAATACTGTAGAAGAGTTCATTGAGTAAATCTGTTCAACTGGTCAAATGTTTAACCTAGTAAGTTAAATTACGTTATGTAAACTAGTGAGCACTGAACTTTTTCTATCCTGCAAGTTCCCTGTTTGTGGGACGGTCATTAATATCACTGCAATTTCTCTGTGTGCCAAATGATCTGCAACTCTTTTGATTCTGTTATTCAGTAACGCAAATGATATTCTAACATGACCATACATCTGTTGATCCATCTGTGTAAATGTCCATTTAAGTTTTTAATTTAATATGCAAAGACGTTTTTGCTCTTTTTACTTTCTGCCCCTTGAAGTTTCATAGCTGACTGATTGTTCATGGAGGAGCAGGTGGATCCATTTAAACACTGAAGCTTCTTTTCCCACAGCCTAATAACAGAGAAGTGGAAATGACCTCAGTTTGTAAAAAGATCAAAGCAAAAATAATTAACTGAAGAGTTATTCGTGGTGTGTGTGCTGTGTTACAGTAGCTGCATTTCCAGCAAAGCTTAGCAACAGATTAAAATCAAGTGTAACAACATTTATATTTCTCTCCATTCACAAAACGAACACATTCTAATTCGAGTCAGAATGCACTCCTGTAACATTACAACTGGGTTTATTCACGAGTTATTTAGAAATACATTCAAAAGAGACTCACATATAAAACGTATTCCCCAGGCAGGAAACTAAAAGAATAAGTGAAGAAACACACATAAAACTAACATTAAGCACAACACAGCTCCATAACCCATTACTCTCATTTCATAGTAGACCTATGGTTAGGGCTGTAATATACACTGAATAGGTGAATATATTTAATATGAAGAGCCAGCAGCTATTTTGAGCTTACAGGTCAAACAACAGAAAAGTTAATGTGCAGCAATTGAGCACCAGCAAGTTGCTGGTTACATGGTAGCTTTAGGTCCTTCAAATTATTTTCAGTATCACATTTAATGACATGTAATTTCCCCCCCCCCCCCCCCCCCCCCCCCCCTCTTTCCCACCTGTCCTATCCAGCAGTGTAGCAATCACAATTATTGTCTGTAGGACCAGAAAAATGACCAACAGATTTACTTTCCCAAGTGGATCATTACAGCGTTTGCTATACTGGCCCACTTGGTTCTCACAGCTTATTCGATTTTTATTAGGATTTATTTATTTTCACTTATTACAATCAGAGCAGACAGGGCTGGGGACAAGAAAGAGAAAAAAAGGAAAGAGAAGTTAAGGAAGAGGAGAGGGGAAAAATAGAGGAGAAGAGGAATAGAGAAAAAAGACACTGCAAATCTGTTTCAACACCTGCTGAAAACAACATGCAAAAAACAACACAATAGAGAAACCACAGCAACAACCAAGTTATGCAAAAGTAACAGTAAATAATAAACATAAAATGTTACTGAGCAGCACCAATAATGCATCATATGTTTAGAGGCAGTGGCCAACCAAAATAGTGTGCATTTGTGAGCACCTCTTTATACACTACTGTGGGTGAGTGTGCTTGTGTTCATAAGGTTTATTCATGTAACTATCTAAGATCGTGCAATCGGGTGATCGTGGCTCAAGAGTTGGGAGGTCACCTTGTAATCGGAAGGTTGCCGGTTCGAGCCCCGTCTCCGTCCTTGGGCAAGACACTTCACCCGTTGCCTACTGGTGGTGGTCAGAGGGCCCGGTGGCGCCAGTGTCCGACAGCCTCGCCTCTGTCAGTGCGCCCCAGAGTGGCTGTGCTGACAATGTAGCTTGCCATCACCAGTGTGTGAATGTGTGGATGACTGAATGTGTAAAGCACTTTTGGGGTCCGTAGGGACCAGTACAGCGCTATACAAATTACAGCCACTATTACCATTTCATAGTGGGTGTGGGGAGCCATAGCCCTGCCCCCAGGACTTAAAGCTGGCATGGAGGAGATCCAGGCCCCGCCGAGAGCTCAATGAGGACCACTGCAGGTACAGTCACACCCCCCACCTAGAAAAGAGCTGAGAAGAGCCCAGCAGCCACAGTGGGCTGCAGTGACAAAGAGCCCACAGGCTCAGCCAGGAACTGGCTATGCCAGAGCAGACCAAGTGCTGGAACCAGGTAACGGTCAGTGTCATCTTCTTCTTTGTGGATTTGTAGAGCTATTATAATCTCTATTATTAATTTTTCTGTTTCTGTTCTCAAACTGTGTGCACAGCAAACAAACTGCAGAGGGTAAATCTACAGTGAACCCGAGAGGTCAACTAAAACTCGCTCTGGCCTCTCTGTCGTTAAATCCGAGGACTCTTGATATCATTTGAAATGTGTGAAGTGACATTGTTCTCTGGAAAATACTCCTGCTTGACAATGGGTCCCATAGACTATCAGTGGCCTCATTGCAGCATCTGTACACTCAGCAAGGAGAAGAACACCAATGAAAGCATCCAGGTATTCCTCATAACTATCTTTCTACATGGACTTTTTTTTCCTTCAAGGTTCATCATAGTAATGATGATCCTTTTTAGTGACAATGGCATAAATAGCTCAAAACATGTCTTCATGTCACTGACTCTGGTCAGAGTAAACCTTGTATTCCAGGGGTCATTTTGATGACATTTGCAGCAGCTGCCCTGCCATGTACATCATGAGATCTTACCATTTTTGGACTTGAATCTTTCAGCAGGAGCAGCTTCAGCACCAGCGACCTCCACCTCTGATCAGATGGGTCTGTGTCTTCTGGATGATAGTCCACATTGTCTTCCTCCTTAGAAACCTGCCCATCTGAATCACTATGCTGCTCTGTGTCCTCTCCTTCATTTTCACCAAAAATATGATGCAGAACTTGGCTCACTGTGAATCTTCTTCTCATTTTTGTAAGCTGCAAAATGTAAATGTGCACTCTGGAAGTCAAATGGTTACTCAAATGAGTGAATTCACATCACATGCCTTGACATGCCCGTCTTTGTTAGTTTTGTTTTCATGCAGGTATACTAACCCTAACCACGCAAAATAAGAATCCCCTAAAGCTCATATGATTAGGAGAGGAGCTGGCTATAAGTGTTTTAGCTGACAGTGCACTTATGATTTCAGTCTTGGCTCTAATTATTTCTTTGTACACATATTATAACTGGGTCGAAACTGACCCTAACAACACAAATGTCATAATTTCAACTAGAGCATTTTATAATTTAGTGAAAAGATTTTGTTTTTGTTTTATTTTGTAGAAATAGAGGTTGCTGACAAAGTCAAAAAGTCTTGATACAATAAACAAATGTGATTTTTTTATGCATTTAAAATTGGTCGGTGCTGACCCTAACACAAGAGGAAGGTAAAGCAGAAGTCTGAGCAGCTTTGTAGAATTAAACTGTTGTCGTATAAAAAGCAGCTGCTGTGCTGTAACACCCAACTTCACCAGTAGATGGCAGAAGACATTAAAGTCCAATCGTTCATTTCAAGCTTCAGTCAGAGGAGGATATCTGAGCTGGTCCAGGAGACGTGATCAGGAAAGAAGTCCTGTCTAAGTCACATGTTCACGAGTATTTAGTTCATCAGACACTAAATACAATAAATAATCTCTGTTTTCATCTTAAACTATATATTTTGACACTGAATGTTTCCCAGTGGTTAGCACTGTTGCCGCACAGCAAGAAGGTCCTGAGTTCAATTCCACCATCAGGCCGGGGTCTTTCTGTGTGGAGTTTGCATGTTCTCCCCGTGTTTGCGTGGGTTCCCTCCGGGTACTCCGGCTTCCTCCCACCGTCCAAAGACATGCAGCTTGTGGGGATAGGTTAATTGGATAATCCAAATTGCCACTAGGTGTGAATGTGCGAGTGAATGTGAGTGTGAATGGTTGTCTGTCCTTGTGTGTTGGCCCTGCGACAGACTGGCGAACTGTCCAGGGTGTACCCTGCCTCTCGCCCTTTGACAGCTGGGATAGGCTCCAGCGCCCCCCGCGACCCTGAAAAGGATAAGCGGAAGCGAATGGATGGATGTTTCCCAGTGGAAGGAACAATACATTAAAAATCAGTCAGTCAAACAATATTTATTACTGACAGCACCAGGTTTATTCACTTCTATACTTACATAATATCATGAACCATAATTGTAAAATGTAAGTTTCATAATTTTCTACATATTTGGCTTAAAAAACAAAAAACAACCCTCTTCAGTCTCAAATACAAAAATCTTGTAGTGAAGCTTTTGTGTGCAGTTTGGTCACTGAAAGATTTTTCTGTTGTTTTTAGTCTGACGTTGCAGTTTGATTATTTTCTTTGCTTTCTGCACTGAGGAGAGGAGTGTATCGGTTAGCCACAACTAAACAATAACAACTCAGATTTTCTACCTGATACTTTAGTGAAACCCACAGAACCACATGTGAAACGCACATGACAACAAGGGTTTATTCAACAAACACAGAACATACAAATAACAGTAAAGTTATTGAGGACATAAATAAATTACATATTTATTTTACCAGAGCTGAATTTGCAAGAAAAGTCATTGTCACTTTTTAAAAAGTCAAATTAAAGCAAGATGTTATTTTTTTCTGATTTAGTGAGAAAGAAAAAGAAACAAAGATCAGTGTTGACGTCCTCTGGTCTAAAGTGTTTGGGGGACCAGTTAGAGACCAGCAGCTGGACGTCAGGTGGACTGGTGGACTGAAGAGCAGACGGTGTCAGGCTCTGGTTTAAAGTCTGAACACAAACACACAGTTTAAAATAATCATTCTGTATGTCATACTAGGCCTTTGTGCAGCACCTCAGCTCATCCTCTTAGTGAAACCAACTGTTTTAGCCCCTCCTCCTCTAAGACACCTTTCTTCTGATTGGCTCTCCCTCTCTAACACAAGATTTGAGAGGAGCTCCTGCGACTAATATGAGAATATCAGCCATCTTTCCTCTCTGACATCATAAAACTGCAAGAGTGTCACACTAGAGCGCGTTTGCTGTCACATTTTATTTGTAGTGTAAACAAGCAGACAAAAAAAAAAAAAAAGAATTGGATTTGATAAAAAAAAAATCGGAATTGAGCATTAAGACCTGAAGTGTGAAGGAATAAGGAATGGGAAGGAGAGCTACAGGCAGAAGATGGAGAACCAGCTTCAACAAAACAACGTTGGTGAAGTCTGGAGAGGCCTCAGAACCATCTCGGGCCACAAACAGCAGAACTCTCTGCCTGGGAGGGATGTGAGGTGGGCAAATGAACTGAATCATTTCTTCAACAGATTTGATTCAGCCATGAGGCAGTCTGCAACATCGGCTGCAGACTCACCCACCCCCACTGCTGCTGTTCCACCTCAGACACTTCACACCTCCTCTATTCACCCTGCTCACTCCCCCCCACCCCCAACTACAGCATCCAATACACACTCAACACAAGGCTCCAGCCTGTCTCTCTCAATCACCCAGGTTAGGAGGGAACTGAGGAGGATTAATGGCAAGAAGGCAGCGGGTCCAGATGGCATCAGCTCGAGGGTCGTCAGGTCCTGCGCGGACCAACTGTGTGGGGTGATGGAGCACCTCTTCAACCTGAGCCTGAGGTTGGGAAGAGTCCCACAGCTCTGGAAAACCTCCTGTGTTGTACCAGTGCCAAAGACTTCACGCCCCAAGGACCTCAACAGCTACAGGCCGGTGGCTCTGACATCCCACCTGATGAAGACCCTGGAGCGGTTGGTCCTGGCTCAGCTTCGGCGCCTAATAAGCTCATCACTGGACCCACTTCAGTTTGCCTACCAGCCTGGCATTGGAGTGGATGATGCCGTCATTCACCTCCTACATCGTTCCCTCGCTCACCTGGAGACCGCTGGAAGCACTGTGAGAATCATGTTCTTTGATTTCTCCAGTGCCTTCAACACTATTCTTCCCTCGGTTCTGAAGGACAAGCTGGTGAACTCTGGAGTGGACCATCACCTCACTACCTGGATTTTGGACTACCTCACCGACCGACCACAGTATGTGAGGACTCAGGGCTGTGTGTCGGACAGGGTCGTCTGCAGTACGGGGGCCCCACAGGGAACGGTTCTGGCTCCGTTCCTCTTCACCATCTACACTGCAGACTTCTCCCACAATTCCACCCAGTGCTTCCTGCAGAAGTTCTCTGATGACTCTGCAATAGTCGGCCTCATCACTGATGGGGACGACAAGGAGTACAGAGGACTGACTCAAGACTTTGTGGACTGGTGCCAGCTGAACTACCTCCAGATCAACGCCAGTAAAACCAAGGAACTGGTGGTAGACTTCCGCAGGCACAAGCATTCTCCACTGCAACCACTGAACATCCAAGGTATGGACATTGAGGCTGTGGACAGCTACAGGTACCTTGGTGTTCATCTGAACAATAGACTGGACTGGACTCATAACTCAGACGCCCTCTACAGGAAAGGGCAGAGCAGGCTGTACCTGCTGCGGAGACTCAGGTCGTTTGGAGTGGAGGGCCCACTCCTGAAGAAATTCTATGACTCTGTTGTGGCTTCTGCCATCTTTTATGGCGTGGTCTGCTGGGGCGGCAGCATCTCTGCTGGGGACAGGAAGAGACTGAACAGGGTGATCCGAAGGGCCAGCTCTGTTCTAGGATGCCCTCTGGACCCAGTGGAGGTGGTGAGTGACAGGAGAATGGTGGCTAAGCTGTCATCACTGTTGGACAACATCTCCCACCCCATGCAGCAGACTGTGACAGCACTGAGCAGCTCCTTCAGTGGGAGACTGCGGCACCCACGGTGTGGGATGGAGAGATTTCGCAGGTCTTTCCTCCCCACTGCTGTCAGACTCCATAATAAAGACTTTAACTGATCAAACACGCACATCCATACATATGCAATAATACTAAGTGCAATAATCCTTTCTGTCATCGTTGTATTTTTACTCAGTTGTATATAGTATTTGTATTTGTATTCTATTTTTATCTTATTGTATATTTATTTTATTTTATTCTACTGTATATAGTATTTTATTTTATTCTATTCTGTACAGTTGTGTACTGTATTTATTCTTATTGTATCCTAATTTTTGCCTCATAACTTTTGCACTGTCCACTTCCTGCTGTGACAAAACAAATTTCCCACGTGTGGGACTAATAAAGGTTATCTTATCTTATCTTATCTTAGTCAGGATAGTTTTTGGTTAGCTTAGCATGGCAGCTGGAAACAAAGTGAGCAGCTAGCTTGAATCTGTCTAAAGTAAAAGATAAAGAGCAGCTGTACCTGGGCCTCCTTGTTCTGATGATTGATTGGGCATAACGGACGTTTTCAGTTCTCACTGCTGAGTCAGCTAAATCAGTCTCTTCATAATAAAATACATTTAAATTACTGCAGGTACAACAACTGCAACAGTACTGTATTATCACACACAGCTATAGGACCTATTAATTTATTTTCTGCAGCATTAAGAAACAATTAAGTGATGATGTTTACAAACTGCATCAGCTTTTCAGTTTCCTCCTCTAAACACCTGCTGTTGACCACAAAGCACTGGGGGGCATTTCTGAGAAAAAAAAAGCTGGACGACCACAAAGCTGCCATCTTGTTTCAATGCAGCCGGAGATACTTCACCACAGAGCACAAAGCAAACACTTTCTCACAGTATGAACAATATTATTAACCAAACCAGAACACACTGCAGCGAGGGGTCTGATCAGACTGACAGCAGGAAGTAGCTGCTGTGGTTTTACATGCAGAACTTACTTAAAGTTACTCGTGCTTTGAAGAACATTTTGAGAGGCTGGAAATGAAGATTTATGGTTCTTTCTTTAATGGTCTGTCTTTTCATCTCTCTGTTTATGTCTCATAGTAAAAATCAATTATTCCTGATAAGTGAGCTAACAACTAGTGTCAGCACGGACAGATAACAGACACATCTGGGCTGCTTTTACTGATTATTGGTTAGTTCTAACATTACTGAATGTTCAGTGTGGTCTCTGCACACAATACAGTCTGGTCTATATCGTTCATCTATTTAGTTATTCGTGGTCTGGGATGTGTGGTGTTCTTGTTCCTGTTCAGACAACCTCTGAACTCTGAGCTGCACAGTGCGGGGTTGTGATCCCACTAAAACAAATTCAGGACCTGATACCAGTGAGGATTTAGAAAGATTCTAGCACACAAGAACACAAAGGAGCAAATATCAGTACTACTGCTGGGCGGATGCTGTGTCTCATCCCCTTGAGTTTTCTACCTATTTTTGAGTCCTTGAGGCATTATTTATTTATTTTGTGATTTGAAATAAAACTGAACGTGGGAAACCTGTGACAGCACATATAGGTGAAGATGCTTAACTACTTGAATCGGCTGCAGGTACCACCTCATGCTACCAATACACACTAGAATTAGAGTTTAAACAATGCTTTTACAAATGATTTATACATCTTTATTATTGTTATTTATCCGATCTTTTTTAAATTAACAGCTTTACAAACGAAGCAGTGTTTATGGACAGAATGAATGTGGGTGTTTAAAGACATTTTAATGATGTGACAAGTTTTGTGTTTCTTTGATCTTCATCCTTTTTAAATCTCCTAGTTTGAGTTTCAGACAGCTGAAGTGTTTCTTTCTATCAGAAACAGGATGCTGGACGACTGCAGAGCTGTTAGCTTCAGTTAACCACAGACCACAAACACACAGTCCAGCTCACAGTGAACAACACTAAACAGTTAAAGACACATGACTATATCTGAATAACATGGTGATGATGATGATCAAATTCTGGAAAAACAAAATAAAACTATGAATGTAAGTATTGTGAATTCAGTTTTTTATCACATCAATTCAGGAAAATGTTTCTTTTACTTTTCTAGAATCTACTTTTTTCATTTTTAAAGTTGCAGTTCCTCTAATGTCCTCTTGAGGCTTCAAAAATGAGTCAGTCTCCAAAGACTAACAGGTTTAGTTCACATTGGTGATTAAAAAAACCTACATGAATCCTTATCTTTGCTAAGATAACAAGGAGCTGAAACTGGCTTGAAGAAAATATGTGAACTCAAATATTACCTCTGCTTTTTCAGGTTGGCTGTGGTTGTTGTCCTGACAGCATTGTACATGACATGAGTGATGATGTCATCTTCTTCAGCATCCACTTGATCTGCTGAAATTTTCCAAAATTAACAATAATATAAATTAAATATCTAAACAGAAATTACATTTAAGAAAGTTGTTACTGATCTTAATGAATGTGAACTTTATTCTACTAAACAAACTCAGACATGAAAGATCAGGAAGTCTGAGTCTCACCTTCAGGTTTCCTGTGAACACATCGTCTCACCAGCAGAACCAGTAACACCAGTAGAACCACAACACACACTGATCCAACACATGACAACACAGAGAGAACAAGAGGAGAGAGTGATGGTGGAAGAGTGATGGAGGTGGAACCAGGAGGAGGTGTGGATGTAGGTGGAGGTGTGGTGGTGTGTTTCCCTAAAATAAAGCAAACAGTCATTAAGTTGTCGTCACATTGTGAATGTTGAAAGCTGCAGAAACACAGACAGGTGAGTGTGTCACCTGTGACAGTGATCCAGCTGGATGGAGACTCTCCATGACCGCTGATGTCACACTTGTAGAGGCCTTCATCAGACCTGGAAACATGCTGGATGGTCATGTGACCTGTAGGCTGCTTCCTGATGAGGGAGCCATCTTTATAGAAAGCAGCTGGGAGGTTGGAGGGAGTGGTCTTTGTTTTACAGAGCAGAGTGACGTCATCTCCCTCCATCACAGGGAGGACAGGACTCTGCAGGATCACTGATCCACCTCAACACAGAGACAAACTACAGCATTTCATCCATTTACACACAGCTTCATCAACACTAACTCCACACACTCAGCTTACCAGTGACTGTCAGGTTAACCATGTTACTGATGGGACCCTCTCTGGACTCACACCAGTAAACTCCACTGTCCCATGTAAAGAGGTTGATGATGTTACAGGAAGAACCAGCTTCTTCTCCCCAACCATCGGTACACTGCGTCCTTTTTTGTTTATTCACATTTCTCCTCAGAGTCCATCCAGCAGAGCTGTCGTCCTCCTCACAGCTCAGAGACACAAAGTCTCCTTCAAAGAACTGAGAGCTGCTGGGACTCACAGTCAGATGAGCTGCGAGGGTTAAAATGAAAAACTGATGATTTGTTATACTTTTTTTTTTCCAGAACTGAGCTACATTGTGAAACATGAACCATGAACACGAGTCCCAGCAGTGTGAGGGTTAAAATGAAAAACTGATGATCTGTTAATCCATCAACCCAATCAGGTCATATCAGTGAGCGTTTCTCAGGTTTAAACTGTGACAGAAGAAGGTTACTGACCTTGGTTTGTTGTGCAGCTCAGCAGTGAGATCAGAACTGAAGAGAAATGACACTCAGGTTGATTTGAGGTGAACATAAAGAACAACTCCACACAAACAGCTGACAAACACACAAACTCGTCTCTGTATGTTATATCAGCTCATTTTCATGTTCACTAGCTGGGCCCACGTCCTCATTTTAGGTTTGACAGCATTTTAGTAGGGAAATGTGAATGTCTTTGACATGAATTGAGCTGCGATTTGGGGAAGTCCTCGATGGGGACTGGCAGATTCCCATGCACAAGATAGAAGTGAAGAAGTTGAAGAATGGAGAACACGGAGGGAGGGAGGGTAAACACGTATGTAACCCAGAGTAATTTCCTGCACTAATTTCCTGCCATTGAACGCATCACAAATAAATGACTCCAACCACATGACTTTGCTCAGCCAATCGGATGGCATGTAGGTCATAGTAAGCCTGTCCCGCTTCCTCCCGTCAGATGCGTGGAGGCGAGCCAGGTGACAGAGCTGTTGCAGGTGTGTATCGGCAAACATTTGCTTTTCCTGTTTTAATGCATTTTTTTTAACACCAACTAACTTATGCAACTTAGATGCTGATTACTGTGAGCCAGAGCCATAGTGTTGTTGTGCACTGAACAGAACGGAATTGGTGAGTTTGAACTTTTAATTGACTGTTTGTATTGCTACCAGCTGACGCTAATCGGCTACTGCCGGTCCAAACAATTTGATTTTGATTTGACTGATAGTTGTTGAATAACAAATGTTGTGGAGCTACATAGTATGTATGTATGTAGCAGTTGAAATGTTTCAGTTAAATCCTTATTGGTTAGATATATTATATTTAACCAATATATTGTTTGTTTATTTATTTATTTATAAATTGTGTACACAGGAACAAGAATAACTTAATGTATTTAGCTTAATTGGCTGACATTTGTATTATTCTTGTGATTTCTTATTGGCCTTGTTTATTTAATGCAGGCCAGGTGAACCTTTTTGGGGTATGAAAAAGGATGGCGAGCCAATGAACTGCTAGGAGCAGGACTCATTCTGCAATTGAAGCTTCCACCGGTTGGGTAGGAAGCTATCAAAATCAACGCTCTGTCCCCATTTTCCAAATACACTGATTTCCGCAATCATACACACCATTCCCTTCATTTATGGACAATAGCGCTTGGACATCTCTCATGGACATTCAGATAAAACTCATGGACTTCTGTGTGGATCAGTGGATTTGATATTAACATGTGTTGTTTATGGGGGAATTCTTTTTTTGAGAACCTGTATTGCTTGGTATAAGCCAGAAGAATCTGCTTGTCTTTGTGTACCCTCACTGGGTTTTTGATTAATTGGATAGCTGCAGCAGGAGTGATTATTTAAGTTTTTCTTTTCTTGTTATTCTTTTTTTGGGGTTTGGTTAAATACATGGTACCTGCAAAACCATTTTTGTGTTGTGTGTATTTATTAATTACTGCCCATCAGCTCCAGTAGCATTCCTAAATCTTCTGATTAATAATAACCATAAAATTACACTCAATCCCTAGCCTGTATTAATTCATCAGCTTGCAGAACTGGGGGAACCCATATAGACGACAACCAGAAGGAGCACGTTTGGAGGCGTGGTCCTGGGCCCTGTTTCAGGAAGCCGGTTTAGTGGAAAAACTGAGTAAGTATACCCTGAGTTAACGAAAACTCTGGGTTTTCGGTTTCACAAAGCGAGTTCAGCTGCAGCCTGAGTGAGTCACTATGACGACACACGCCGTGAAGCTAACCTGCCCCCTAGCAGGTTTACCACAACTAACCCTGACTGTCTCCGCCCCTTTGTCGGAAACCTGACAGTAGGAAGTCTCAGACATGGCGTGTCCCTTCCTTGAAGAGCCGGTAGATATCGAAGCCCAAATTCTCCGCAGAGCTCTCCGCCGGGAGAGAGTGATTCGAGCGCGTCTGGACATCTTATCATTACCTGATGATTTCCTGTGCGAACGTTACCGTTTCTCAGCACAATCAATAAGTTATTTGGATAACATCCTCAGGCCATATATTACGCATGTGACACATCGCGGACATGCGCTCAGTCCATTACATATTCTTTGTACCGCACTCCGTTTCTTTGCAAACGGGAGCTTCCTGTACAATATCGGTGACGCTGAGCACGTTTCCAAGGCTACCGTCTGTCGGGCAGTCAGGAATGTTACAGTTGCACTGAAACGTCTCCTGCACTCGTCTGTGGTGTTCCCCGGTCACAGACCCACAAGATTCATCAAAGAGGGATTCCACAAAATTGCAGGTATCAGGATGAACAAAACTTAATGTATGATGTGGTGATACTTGAACTACTACTTAAATGGTACATAAATTTACAGGGTTCCCAGGCGTGATTGGCTGTATAGATGGCACCCACATCCCAATCATTGCACCCTCAGCAAATGAAGGAGACTTTGTGAACAGGAAGTCTTTCCACAGCATCAATGTACAGGTACATAATTCCCTGTAGCATTTCACACCAACAAGTGATGGCATCATGGTAACGGATGCTAATATGTGTACTCTGCACTGTGTAGATCATATGTGATGCTGCCAACATCACAAATGTGGAAGCCAAGTGGCCAGGCTCTGTCCATGACTCACGGATCTTCCGAGAATGTACACTGAGCAACAGATTTGGACATGGTGGGTCGAAGTAACTGTGAAATATACAGAGACCAATTGCCACAGGGACGTTTGCACTGACATGTATTCTTCTGTCCTAGGAGAGTTCACTGGCCACCTGCTCGGTGATAGGGGGTACCCATGTCTACCCTATTTGCTCACCCCTTACCCTGACCCTGAACCGGGCCCACAGCAGCGTTATAATCTGGCCCATTGCAGGACACGGGCCAGAGTTGAGATGACCATCGGAATGCTCAAGGCCCGGTTCCAGTGCCTTCGTGGACTCAGAGTCACCCCAGAAAGGGCATGTGACATCATTGTGGCATGTGTGATCCTACACAACATTGCCACGATTAGAGGTGAACAGTGTCCAGCTGAACCAGACGACAGCAGTGATCCACATGATGGACATCCTGACCCACCCACGAACGTACAGGATGGGCGAGCAGTCAGAGACACCATATGCCACAACCATTTCCTGTGACCCGGCAACCCAACATGTCACGAGACAAATACACAGATACTGTGGTCAACTTGTTTTATTGCTCACCCTGTATGTCCTGTGCACAATGAATAAATGCGAATATTAGTATGTTGTACGAACACTGACATGATTCGTCCATCTATGATCACTCCACCCACCCTTAACTGTTGTTCCAGCAGTACAATCTCCAGCTTCGACTTCTGGATCTGCAGCTGGAGGTGCACCATTTCCATATCACACTTCCTTATCCTCCTGGCCAGATATGTTCTATACAGCTGCTTCACAGGGAGCTATTGCAACAAAGGACATAGCATTGGCATCCATAGTACATGCCTACTTAGGTTGGTTGTGAATGTGTGCTGGACAACCCACTGTGGAAAGCTTCGTTGTAGGAGTGGCTGGACCCTCTTCCTCCTCATTTGCAGCATCACTCTGCCGGGGACATAGTAGGTCCATGGTGTCATCATAGTGCCACATTGTAGTCAGTTGTTATATTTTCCACTGTACACCTCATAGTGTGGCACTGATGCGGCCTCCTCTGTAGCAGCTGTCACTGTGTCGTCATCATGTGCCTGTGGTGGAGACATTTAACAACATTGCTGTTCCACTGTTGACACATGTAGTCTGTGGAGTATTACGAGTACTCACAACTGCATGTCGGTCTGGCTCAACAGGGGGCTGCACCAGATGCAGTACACCATCACCGTCAACTGGGGGAATATGGGGTTCATACAGGTCACTCATGACTTATGTGGGCGCAAATGGCAATTACCAGACATACCAATCACCATACACCTCATTGTCAGTATGCTCTCGGAGACAACCGACACTGAGGGAAGGCAAAATCAGTAGGTGTCAGGGTGGGAACGCCTTTATGAGCTCTATGTTGCATTGAGGTATATGTTCATATGTTACACTCATTGGGGAGGGTACGGAATGTACTACTTGCTCTGTCTCTGGGAACAGGGAGCTCACCCTGTGGGGGGTTAACACACACACACGTATGCAAAATTAACGGACACCGCTATGCACATAATAAAGACGTACCACTGCAGCTCGGTGTGTGTGAGTCTCTCCCTGGGCCCTCACCCGTGCAGCACGTTAACAGTTCCCAAGTGTCTCAGTGTTGTCTATTCACCTAACTGTTTGATGACTGTCATTCTCTGTCAGTAGGACAGTAACTGCACTGCGACATAGTTCATTTTGGTCATGGTGACTGTGCAGAATGGATGTGTGCACGCCATGTATTGTTTTGGATTTACCCCTTATGTAGGCACTTGTGTCTTGCGGGGTTATTGACTCAGAGGATGTCCCCGCAGAGATGCCTTCAGCCACAGGGCGCCCACTGTTTTGGCTGAGGGCCAACTGCTCAGCCTCTGTGAGTGGTGGTGGTGGAGGACCCCCACCTGTTTTCCGGGCCTCCGCTTTTTTTCTGTTGGCTGTGACAGCACACATTTGAGCATACAGAGTAAGCAAGTATGTACTTGTAATGTGCTCAGATAGTTTCAATAAGTGCTCACAGAGGGGAAATTACTGTGGCCTCTAACTGGACACACAGACCAAGCACTATGGCTCATGATACAATTACACCTCACCTGTTTGGACTATGTTCTTGTATTTCATTTTTACTTGCTGCCAGGTACGTTTGGGGCCTGTTGGGTTGCACCTGCGCTCACATCACATCACAAAATAAAATGTATAAAATAACAAATAAAATAACATATGATAAAATAACGTGTTAAATGGGTGGAAATCCCTAGATCAATGTTTATATTAACACTCATGCATTGACTCTGTCGGCTATGTTTTGCCATGCATGCTCCCTTTCCTTTGCAGCTGCGGCTGTGTTGCTTTTTTTCTGCATGATGTGCATGCTGTCGGCATATGCTGCCATCAGAATTTCCGCCTCGAGCGCTGTGAAATACGTCGCCCGCGCCTTCTTTCCCTCCGTCTCCATGGTGACTCGCTTAATCTGTGCTCCGCTTATCAGGGCTTTATGTATCCTCGTCCGCGCGCTTCACTTGGGGTTAAAGCAACTCCGCCTTGATTGAACTAATTGTTATCAGCCTTTCTGAAACCGAATATTCCGAGTTGGACAGTTCGGGGTTACTCAACCGTGAGTGTCGTTTTTCACTCTGAGTTTTCCAAACCGGCTTCCTGAAACAGGGCCCTGCTCCTGAAATTCTGATACATGATCGACAATTGATGCCAGCAACATGTTGTGTTCTGTTCTTTTGTAGAATAATCGACTTCACCTGTTATACAGTGAGAATAGGTCATCACCCCATCACAGACTAACATTCACTCACATTCACACCTACCAATTTAAAATCGCCAGTTAAAAAAAAAAAAACATGTCTTCGGAATGTAAGAGGAAAATTACACAGACAAGCAGGAATTCTAATGCACACTATGCATATAATTGTCAACATAAGCAAAATATCCACTACGTTTAAACAAGACTTTAAAGTCATGTGTCCACTGTGCAGCTGTGTTGATATAATGAGTGAATGACTTTTCAGCTTTTCACTGCCTGCTGTGTTTCCTCGACTCCTGAGCAAAGATAAAGAGTCAGTTCAGACCTGCAGTTGGTCCTCGTGGTGTTTGAACTTGAATTCAGCCTGATTTGTTTTTCATGTCTTCTCCTCCATCATCAGTTATCAGGAGAGCAGACAGTCAAAGTACAAGAATTCAAACAAACACAGAGATTCTACTTACAGAGCAGACACAGCACAGATGTTTCCTTCATCGTCCTTCTCACTCATTTGAGCTTTTTTTCATTTCTGTCACTGACACCAAGTAAAGCCCGCCCTCTTCCTCTGAGCACCAGCTTTCTATTGGTTCAAACACAGTTTTGGGGGACTCACTTTTTTGTTTGTGGAAAGATTAGATTAGATAAAACTTTATTTCCCTCAAGTGGGTTCCTGTGGGAAATTCAGTAGCAAAAAATAAATAAATAAATAAATCAGCAGGAAATTCAGACACAAAGTGATACAAAATTCCAAGGGCGTAGATTTGGTTTTGGCATTGGTGGGGGCGGTTTCTTTTTTTTCCTTTTTGTCTTTGCTTCTTGATGAAAAAAAGGAGAAATATACTTGCGTACATATGCTATTCTACATGCTTTTAAACCGTTTAAAATTCATAGTTTTATGTGCGAATTATATAATGTTAAATTACTATTAAACAAATGACTGATTTTAGACTTTAGTTTACTTCAGCCATGGTCCACATAAATCAGGTATCATACAAAAATAAAAATAGCTTCAAATGCAGTCATGACAGTAAAAGAATATGACTTTGGCTACGTTCACACTGCAGGCGAAAGCGCATCAAATCCGATTTTTTTGACCCTATGCGACCCATATCTGATCATGCTATGACAGTGTGAACGGCGCAAATCCGATATTTTCAAATCCGATCTGGGTCACTTTCGTATGTGGTACTGAATCCGATACATATCCGATGTTTTAGAAAGCGACTGCTGTTTGAACGGTCATGTCGCATTAAATCCGCCTTTTACGTCACCGACACAAGACTGAAGCCAATTATCAGCGCCGGAGAAGCACCCGATACGACATCGCGAACGCTTCCTGGCCATCCAGCGTAGATGTCAGTGAAACTGTTGGGAAGACAAAGTAAACATTTTATTTATACTGTTTAATCTGCAGATTCTGACAGAAATCTGCAGCTATCCTTTGAAGCACCGCTCCTCTCTTAAACAGCAATAAGGATCATTATTAGGTTATCTACATTATTATGTAAATAACAAAACAACTTAAAGCAAAAATTGGGAAACGTGAAGTCCGAAGTCTTTATATTAAGGGCCATCAGTCAAACAATACTGTTGCTCTGGGTCTAAACAGAGCGCGTTGTGTGTGACATCTTCTTTTGCGCATGCGGGCCGCTTTGAGCGTTCACACTAGAGCACGTTTGCTGTCACATTTTATTTGTAGTGTGAACGAGCAGTAAAAAAAATCGGATTTGATCAAAAAATCGGAATTGAGCATTAAGACCTGCAGTGTGAACGTAGCCTAAGGACTTAACAACATTACTTCAGTTATAGTACACCAACATCTCTTACACATTAGCACTAAGGGAACACTGAATGACCTGGTGGTTTTTGTCCATAAAACTACTCGTCTAAGATTACTACAAAATTATCTACTCCACCTGTGATCTTGTGTCACCATCACTCTCTGAGCTTTGTGTTGGTTCTTCTGTCACCTGACAAATAGGACATACATGACAATAAGAATAAAATGTGGAGCTGCTTCAGTGTTTCTGTCAATTTGTGCAGATCTTGATGTTTGTGGGTGTATTTTTAAAACAATTTGTGCAAACTGCACTACAAGGTGGAATATTTGCAAAATCATGACTAGCTCATGATATATTGTCTCAAAAATGAACCCTATGAATACTCAGTACCATTAGGATGAAATTATTGTGTCACCAACATTTTAACGTTAGACATATAATTTTAACAGCCTCTGTAAACTAATATCCTGGCTCGCTCGAGGCTGCAGTTTTCTCTGACAGTTTCAATCAAAATTAGAAATGCTGCTCTGAGACTGAGAGAACTAATACTGCTGCCTGTTGTGCAGTTAGTTTCCAAAACACGTTATTCATGGTTACATACAATTTTAGACTGATGTGGGACATAGCCTGTAACGTTATTATGACGGAGACATTTTATGAGTTAATTTGGCTTTAAGTGACTTACAGGTTTCATTGAAAAATACTTTCTTATACCCAGGTTCTTCCTTTTTGCTGCCGTCCTCCTCGCAGCGCAGGCTTGCCGCTGCTAAAACTAAACAGAGCTCCCTGAAAGGCACAGCCAATCACATTGGCCATATTTGTCACATGACGTAGGACTCCAGTAGCTGACGTAATTTAACTCTTTCTGCACCGCTGGGTGAATGAGACGCTGACAGATCGGTTTTTTTTTCTTTACTCGAAGAGATCAAGTTATTGGTGGAGACAATTCAATAATCACTGGATCATGGTGGGGACATGTCCCTTCCGTCCATGCCAAATCTACGCCCTTGCAAAATTCACTGTATGTCTTTGAAAAAATCTTTCAAATGTTCAGAGACACACTGAAGACAGACTGGAACACTGATTCAAATGCCACAAGAGGGGGATGTTTGACTTCTACATGCATATTCCACAGTGACACTCCAGCTGCATTTAAGATGTTTATCGATCACATGGGTGGTAGTTAGAACATATTCATTTAAGTTACACAGCCACTTCAGAGGATGGCACATCTATACATGGTGTAACAAGTTTTACTGCGTCTCCCAGAACAATCTCAAATGTTTGGAAAAGGGGAGATGGGAGACAGGGCATTTAGGGTATTCAGTACATGCATCTAGTGAGGGAGACACTGCCAGAGATAAATGACTTCGAGCAGCTACACTTTTCTATCTGGGTTCAGGTCAGACAAGATAGCGCCTGTGTTTAGTTTTACACTGGTGGCTATGTTGCAATGTTATTTTTACTCTTTTGTGTCTCGACTTTGTTCCTGCTGCTAGAATTTACGATCAGGGCACGCTGTTGCACATTAAAGACTCAATGGAGAGCTACAGATGGGACAGTTACAGGAAATCTTTTCCTCTTCCTTTTGTGTGTTCCCCATCTATAGTGATGACCCTCTTGAAGCTGATGCTCCGGTGCGTGTGTCAAAAAAATCAATGCCACTATTCATTCACTCTCTGGTGGAGGCAGCTACAGTTGTAGCCACAGCTGCCCTGGGGCAGACTGACAGAAGCAAGGCTGCCATATTGCGCCATCGGCCCCTCTGGCCATCATCAGTAGGCGGTAGATGAAGTGTCTTGCCCAAGGACACAACGACAGAGACTGTCCAAGCCAGGGCTTGAACCGGCAACCTTCCGGTTACAACACAAACTGCCACAATTGTTCAAAGCAACACAATGGTGGCCCAACTGAATCCTAATGAAGCAGTTTGTTTTATTTTGTTCGTTTTATTTCTCGTGCATGTGTAAAAGAAAGAGAATTTGCATTATGGGTCGAGCAGGTAACATGGAATGAATATTGACAAGTTTCCATCCGTGTTGGTTGTTCTGTTTGGTTTCTTGTGTTAGTCTCTGCAGGTGAGAAACAACATTCTTCTTTTACATCTTTTACCAGGACCAAACTGCAAATACCACAAATCGCTGTCTGGCTGACAATCACCTGCATGTCTGCAACTATAAGGGTTGGCAGCACTCTCCAAACACCAAGGGAAGCTAATTTTTTTTTAAAAAGTAGTGTGGATCATGGTTCACTATACAGCTCACTGATATACTTTGAATTTTCAACAACAGGCTTTGAAACCCATGGCCGAACTATAATAAAATGGGCTTTTGTCAAATTGTTGACTTGATTGCAAAAAGGTGTATGTTGTAAACTATATCGTAGAAAAGCTTTTCAAATAAGTGTAAGGCCTTTGCCCCCTCTGTTCAGACTTTCTGTGAATACATTTCAGCTATCCAATACTTATCAAACTTGAAGTCAGGTGTGGCATGGGATTTACCCACAGTGTAGCACCACTATACCTACAGAAAAAAAGATTATGTATTAATTATCTTAAAGTGTTAAGGCAGACGGAACATATTCAGGTGCAGACTACACATTTATTTACAGTGAACACAGTGTAGAATATATACAAGGTGACAGGGCAGGGGGTTCCAGGGCTCCAGGGGAAAGAAGGGATTCCACACGCTCTCTTCTTCTTGTACGCATGCTCACAGCTCCACTCCAGCAAACAAACACTCCAAACAGGTTCAGAGACGGGTTGAGGAAATCTATAAATGAGAAATAACAGGTCAGGAACACTGCAAATAGATTTCGCTGGGAACACACACTCAGATAGCTCAATGATCCAGCAATGAAAAACTTTTCTTCAGTCTGCAAAATAAATTTTCATTGTCATTACTAAAGTTTGCAATTCCCCCAAATTTCAGTAAGTTACACTAAAACTTCTGAGTATAAAATGCTCATTTGATATTTGGAACATACAAAAATGTTATGAGGCATTTCTTTGAATTTCAAACATAATTCCATAACAATATCAATTAAAAAAAAACCTGAAAAAGTGTGGCCACAAAAACTGATGCATACCTCTTTGTCTTTAATTATTTAGATAAGTATCTTTTAATTATTTTTCATAAGAATTTGGGTAAAATCAATTTGTTTGCCCTGACCTATTGTGGTCGGCAACAGACCTGGATCAACCAGCATAATCCAGAGACCAATGGTTTTAACCTCTCTGCTCTATTTTGTTTTTCTCTTTCAGACCAGAGAATCATCCCAGTCGAGTCTGGACAGAACGTCACCCTGACATGTTGAGCTTCAAACAGTAACATCACAGCTGTAAAATGGAGCAGAGCTGATCTGGAGCCAGAATATGTGCTTTTGTACAGGCATATTCCTGATTATTAGCATGAATCATTTAAGAACCGGGTGGATCTGCAGGACAGACAGATGAAGGATGGAGACGTGTCTCTGATTCTGAAGGATGTGACGATTAATGATGCTGGAACATATGAGTGTCGTGTCGTCCAGGGAGTCAGACAACCTTTGAAGCTCATCAGCAGCATCGATCTTCATGTTGATCCTCCAGGTGAGTGAGTAGAGTTGAGTGTGTGTGTGATCAGAGGTGAAGCTGCTTCCTGGTTGTTGATGTTTGTTTGTAAAGATGTTGTTGATGAGACTTTGTAGAAAGCAGCTGGTCTGAGTGATGTGATCAGAGTGCAGTAGATAATGTCTGACAGCAGATGGTGAAGTTGCTTTTTTTTTTTTTTTTTGCTAAGGAGCTCCTCAGCAACAAAACGGACCAAATCATCTGACCACAGATGTTTCTCCTGAATTTTCCCTGAATCATTTAGATGTTCTTTAGTAAATGTAAGTTGGGACAGTACAAGAAATGTGGCTTTACATGAGGAGACCTGGACAGGGCAATAGATTGACATCAGGAAAGGCATCTCCCCCTTTCTGTGAGGATGATCAGAGAGACACTGTCAGAGGTCTGATAAATGACTTCCAGCAGCTACTGTTTTCCAAGTTTCTGACCAAACAGTCAGAATCAGACACCAGGAGGATGGCAACAAGGCATCCTTTATAAGCCCTGTGCTCACAGCGCAAATGCTGTGGGTAATGTTGGCAGATTCTATTTCAATTTAAAATTCTATTTATATAGCAACAAAACAAATTACAAAAATTGCCGCTAGGTGCTTTATATTGTAAGGTACAATACTACAAGCAATAATAAAAGAAAACAGAAAGGTCTAACAATCATATGAGACCCTGTGTCACCCTCTGGTGACAGTGGAAAGGAAAAACTCACTTTTAAGAGGAAGAAACCTCCAG